>NC_092859.1:74286628-74320967 GCF_032062135.1 Pyxicephalus adspersus | reverse complement strand
TTTGTGACCCCCATATCTTTAAATTCTGTAAACCTGGGGGGCTGAAATTGTAATAACTAGTATCTATGAGGGTCCCCTGTACACCCTGAAAATTACAGGTCATTGTGACATACATATTAGGAGATATGGAGGTTTGTACACAGAGCTGGGAGGATGCAGAATGACATGCACACTTTATACACACTGGATACATTTCACGGGCAGAGCTCGTGCTATGAGATGGGGGCGGGGCTGCCTGTGTCTCCTTCACATGAGGGCTGAGCCGAGGGCAGCAATTCTCTGAACGTATGGCTCAGAGTAGAGAACAGCCTCACTGAGATCCGTGCATCTGAGGATGAGAGCTGCCGAGAGCTGGGCGGGGTATTCAAATCAGCCGGGCAGAGCAACCGGCTAAACACCTCTGGGGAGAACTATGCACCTGCAGATATCTGGGTCTTATGAGAATTGTTGCAGAATTGTTGTACTACCTATAAGCAAGCCACTAATACCCTGAGAAAGCCTAAATATTAGGTGGAACATGTTGGGTCATGCTAAAAAGATGGCTGGAACCATTCATTGGAAACTGGTATCATTGCATGGATTTTCTTTCATAAACCTGATACCTTTTTTGTATACTAAGGCTCTGGGGCATTAAGTCCCAGGCTTTGCTCTGGATTAGCGATCGCCAATTGGTGGTCCGCGGGAAAATTTTGGGGGTCTGCGGCTCTGGCCAGCGCACGCCCGAGCGGGCTCAGGAGAAGGACCCAGCTGGGAGGACGCACTGGCCAAAGCCATGGACCACGTCCCCCATGCAGTTCCCTGGCTCAGGGAAGTGGGTGGGCAGTGTCCACAAACATAACCTGCCTACTCTCCCATTGCAGACTTTGATCAGTGATGGGAGAGTAGGCGGGATTATGTCATAATGATGTTACTATGGTGGATGTTTCCCCTCCTTTGAGTGACACCCGGCTCCCCGTGCATACACGGTCAGAAACCGCTGATTTTAGTGGTCCGCAGAACCAAAAAGGTTGGCGACCACTGCTCTGGATAATAGTAGTCAAATGCTGGTCACCCAGTAGCTATTACAAATGGATGATACCATGTCAGTGGAAGTTTAACATTGCTGGTTAAAAATGTATAGATTGGGAAAAACTTGCAGTGAGATCGGCAATTTTTTTCCCTTTTGATGAAAGGGCTCCTTCTGTGCATGCCCAAGATGCTCATTGTATTTGATTATATTAAGTAGCCACAATAAATGCTGGTATAAGGATAGTATTCTTTATTACACCACCCTAGGCGACATATATAGTATGTGCTACTTTAGGAATAAAACTCTGCATTAAGTGAAATTCTACCCATATGCCAAATACTTTTATTTGCCCCAAGGGCCTTATATTGGACAGAGATATTAGCACACTGCTCCAATGTATGTAGGACCAGTCAGGACTACCATAAATATATACAAAAAGTGGCCCATTCCAGATAGGGAACGCTTTTTTCATTTCTTAAAGTGGAACTAAAGTCGCTTTTCGAAATTTGCAATTCAGGCTTGTGGGTATCCCTCTGCCTAATTGAGGCCCAGCTGTCAAATTTTGATTGAGAGGGAAATCCTGCCTGGGAATTACATCTTCCTGACAGGGCCAATGAAGATGGGCAAATATCATCTTCGGTGAGTAAAGAAGAGAGATGCTGTGCCTTGCAATGAAAGTGGGATATGTGAGTATTCCTGGTTCCACTTAAAATTTTGTTCCACTTTCAATTTAGGTTAGGGGCAGTAGATATCCAAACTTTAATAACAGTTATCCTTTAAAGTGGATGTGACAGCCACTGCTGGCGCTGCATGTACATTATGGTCGACTTATCTACCAAAGTAACCCCCTCCAGACCTGAGACATTGTGATGTCCCCCATCTCAGATTCTGCTGCCATTTTCACCTGATCTACCCTTGGGTTTGAAGTCTTTGGACATCTTCATTATCCAGATAGAGATGACATTGCTCCTGCACATGCACCTGGGAGCTACTTTATCTCATCATAGAATTTTATGCCTGGTTAGTTTATTCAAAAAGTAAGGATCTACAGCAGAAAGGTCCCTTCTGCCATTACAAAAACCCACCATAATTGCACTATTTGGTCTGTACATGGCAAGGCTGCTTAGTTTCCCACTTCACAGCTTTTTTGTTTCTTGCACAAGGCCTTTTGTGCTATTGACAACTGCTGGCTCCTTCACAGCAGCTGGACAGCCATGTTTTGATAATATTTAAATATAATCCCAATTATCAAAAGTTATAAATACATTTAACAATTTTTTTGTGTTAGCAAAATTGGTTTATAAAAACAATATATTCTAAAAGCTAAAAAAAAGTCAATAGTTTTGACAGATATAAACTCTCTTGGAGTTTATACGTCAGCACTATGCGGGGCTATAAAAGACAAAATGTTTTTGCTCTTTTTTTCTCACCACATAATTTACTCTGCCTCCCTCCAATCACTCCACCCTAATATGTTCTGTAAAGAGGTGTCGAGTGGTATGGTCCTTTTGCCAGTGGAATACATGGGTGTATCTTAACTACTGCAATCTAGATCATTCAGCACAGAATGTACTAGAATAGAGTTGGTGCAAGGATGTACTGTGTACACTGAATGCCAAACACATTTTTTTAAATCCAAAATACTTCTTTGCCTAATGCATCCTTTTATAGGTTGGTATGTGTTGTATTGTGTTAAATATATCATGTTCTGATGTCAACCAGCGCTCATAAACTTGCCCAGTTGGAAACAATGGATTTCAGTTTTTCTTGTTATGTGCCAGCACTGAGAAATATAGAACCACACATGGGTTACTGGCTTTGCAAGATCACATAGGTTCTCCCTTGAGAAATGTTCTCTAGTATTAGACATGTTTGTAAATGAGTGTCAATGATTGACTTTTTTTCTTTTACATAATGCCATGTTATTCCTATGATATCAAGAACTAGGAATATAACCTGTACATGGCAGGACATTTATATGTTCTATTGCTGTCTCAGATCCAACAGCCACAAGCTATTTCTGCTCCAGCACTGGGTATGTTACTGTGGAAACATTTCTATAGAGATTACAGGTAAGAAGGTGGTAAATCATCTTTCTTTGTACAGAAACACTTGAATGCTTGAACCCTTATGCAAGAAAATGTTTACTACATACAAAATTCAGTGCCCTATACAATAAAAACCATTTAGTAAAAGTCAAGGAAAAAAAAAACACAATTGTGTTAAAATTCTTTATTAAGAGCTTATGCAAAAAACATTTTTGAACTGCATTTTCTAATAATTTATTAAATAGTTATATACATCAAAAAATAAAAGTAAATGACTGAAGTAAACAGTACTGTCACTAAAAAACAATATTTTTCATATTTCTACATGCAGACCATATACATTAGGACAGAAGTATCACACACTTGCCATTCTTTTTAGGTTACAAACATAAAAAGTGAAATCACTCCTTGAGCACTTTGAGCACTCCACTTCAAAGTCCTTTGAATTATTATACTAACTGTGCTCAAGGGGTATTACTGTTGTATAACACTTTTTTGTGAAACCCTACCTGTGACCTTGGTTGGAGAAATTACATCAGATTACATATAAAACAACATAGGCTAGAGTTCTTCTTTAATGCCTGTGTCTAACAGTGTGGACTGCACTTTTTCACACCGCCTATGCACTCTCCTGCACTGTCCCTGATCCCACCCATGTGCCATCTCCTGAACCAGCCTAAATGCCACCCTTCATCTGCTCTCCTCCCCACACCCTTTGTGCCCTCCTGTATCTACCTGGGCTTTCTTACAAACCTAAACACTTTTCTGGGTCCCAAGATCTCACATCCCCGGCGTTCTCTTGGGCCTCTGGATAGCACCCTACCAGGGGCTCTACTGCACCCCCAGATTGAACCTTCCCAGCCAATTTTCTGGGGTTCCAGATCACACCCCACCAGGTGATCTCCTGTACCCCCAGATCACACCCCCTTCAGGGGTTATGTACCCCCAAGATCACACCCTTTTCAGGGGTTATGTACCCCCAAGATCACACCCTTTTCAGGGGTTATGCACCCCCAGATCACACCCCCTTCAGGGGTAATGCACCCCCTAGATCACACCCCCTTCAGGGGTAATGCACCCCCAAGTCCCACCCCCTTTTGGCGCTCTCCTCTATCTGCACATAGCAACCCCTCAGGTGTTCTTCACCCCCAGTTGTACTCCATCTGGCACTCTCCTACCGGTACCTCCCCTCCCCTACATGCCATTCCTCTTGCGTTCTCTTGCACCCCCTAGGAACTCTTCTTAACCACCATGCACTCTCCTTTAACGCCAGATGCTTTCTTACACCCCAACATGTACTCAGGCGTGAAAATAAACCTTTAATAGAAAGAATAAATAGAAATGAAAGCACGAATGCGCTGCTTTACCATACTCACTCGTCAGACGGTCAAAGGAGCCGTTAGGCGAAAGATCTCTCACAAACTGCAGAAACACGCATGTGCAGGAAGAGAAATGACTAGACGTCTCTGTACGTCTTACGTCACCCTAACGTGCCCCGCCCCTTCCGCAAACTCCACCCCTCCTTTCAACAACTCCATTCTAGCATCTACCGTACGTGGAGGGTCACTTAGCCGCGAGAAGATGGCGGAAGGCTTTGATAACGGGGACGACATGGACCTACCAGTGGGAGAAGAAGCCGGTAAGCTGGGTTTAGGAAGGTTGATTACGGCACGCGGGGTTTCCAAGGTCGAGGGGGTGTGACCGGCGTGGGCCTTCCATAAACGAAAGACGAAGAGCGCAAATCGCATCATGCTAGTCCCGCCATGCAGTGTGCAGGGGACCAGAGCTGGGATTGTATTGTGTGTTACATGTATCATTATTTACCGGGGGACATTATCACTGCTCACTATGCTTTCCTTATCTTATCACACGAGTGGTGCAAAGCTAGGGAGAGAGCACGGAATCATCCCACACCGACCGACCCACACTGACTGAGAGAGCATGGGGGAGGGGGAGTAAAAGGGCATGGGGGGTAGAGGGAAAGAGAGAGCAGGAGGGGGGGGGAGGAGATCGTTGGGCGGGGGAGAAAAAAAGGAAGGAGATGCTGCAGGAAGCACAGTCTCCACGTTTGCTGCAGGAAGCAAAGTCCTTCAGTTTAGATTGTTTCCTACCTTCCTTGGTAATCTTGGTTTATTTTTCTGGACTGTATGATTCTTGAATTTTCTGTTGTTGTGCCAAAAGTGCTTTTCCCTTCCATGTTCCAGGTTCCCTTCTGAACTAGACCAGGGCCACAGTATTGACACCCTTGACATATTCACCCCATCCTTTTCCATTAAATAGATGACATTGTTGTAGTTAAGGTATCCCAGTGGCTAGGAGCCTTGGAAAGCCGGCCAGGTGTGTGGTCCTTGCTTTGTTCTAGATCTTGTGCTGTTGGGGAAGCGATAATACGTTTCCGAGATTCCAAATTTTGGCCTCCAGGTCCTACAACACAAAATAGATTGGTTTTTGAGGTATGGGGATGTTTGTTTGTTTTTTTTATCTTTCACAGTTTCAATTTATCTGTCCAAAGTTTATTTAGGGCTTTTCTATAGTTCCTGAGTTCACTTTCTTAAGCTACGTACACACTTCCAATTATTATCGTTGGAAAACGAACGACGAACGATCGTATAGCACCGATCCTGCACATAGAGATAACGACACGATTTTTTTTTTTTTTTTTTTTTTTTTTTTTGATAGAGCTGTATTTATTCTGTATACTCAGAGAAACAAATGTATTTAAAATACTAAAGCTGCGTACACACGTCAGATTTTTCTCGCCCGATAATCGGCATCGGTTCTCCCCTCTCCATAGAGCAGAACGGTGCTGTATGTACAGCACTCATTCATGCATCGTGCACTCCTTTGTCGTTGGAAAGGATCGAGAAAGATCCTTTCCAACGACAAAAATTGCACGAGTGTACGCAGCTTAAGACTTTTTACCCTGAGTGTTGCAATAACTTGTGCAATAAGACAGGTACAAAAGGCTGAGATTTTTGCATCATACATTGTTTACAACAGCGGTCTGTCCTCGCTGGTATGTTGTCAGCACTAATATGGGCCCCCGTGTGTTTTGGCATAATATAAAGCAAAATGCATAAAACATAAGAAATTGCATATGTTTTAGGTTGAACACATTAATAAGGTTCTTTAATTCAGTTCAGATTTAATTTTTAGCCTGTCTGTTCCATGTATATTGGTATTCACCAGGTAACCTTAAGGATGTCTTTTAACTTTTTGTTATGACAGGGTTTTCCTAGTGCATGTCATATCTATTACATTGATGGGATCACAGTAGTCCAGCAGCTCAAGTGTCACATTGGTAGGAGGGAATGCCACAGTACAGACCTCACATATACATACATTACTTAACCTTTCGGGCACATTTGCCCCACACTTATGGTCTCATGTAGGCAAGTATTGCATGGCTCTGACAATTTTTTGGGCAATTGAATAGGCTTTTGTGGTCACCAGAGGGAACCAACAGAGAAAAGCCACAGGTCTATGCTATACGATTGCTGATCTTAAAACCTACATAGGCATATCATGTGCCTATACAGCTCTAGCTGCATACACAAACAAAATGCATAAATATTACCTCGAGTTGGTTTGTTATGACTATGTACGCTCTTAGGCTACGTACACACGTGTAACGATTAACAACCGATAGTGCACGATTCCGTACATGCTGTAACGATATGAACTGATATGGAAGGATCTGAATTATTTCAGGTTCCTTTATATGCTCCCATAACACAAAGTTCGTAAACACGTCTTTTCTGTATATTGTTGGAGTCGGGTATTTCTGTGTGTCTGTTTTGCAGTTTGCACTTGTTTGGGTCTGGCGTATGTGCTACCACGGTCAGCAGGTGTATTTTTGTCTCAGTGCAGAGCTCATTTAGACTTGGTGATGCAGCATGTAGAGTCAGCCTGTCTGTAGATGGTATGCATATTTTGTAAGCCAAGAGGAAGCTGCATAGTTTAGCTTCATGTGTACCTATAGAGCATATTGATGCTACCAGCTAAATTAATGCATTTTTTTGCTAGCTGGTTTATAACATAAAATGGTAAATAGCTTTAATTGGGTTCTTATAGAGAAAGAACATAGTTCTCAGATCTTGTAGAAGCGTGTACATCCCCCCCACCCACCACCCCTAGACAGCAACCCCTTCAATCCTCTAAAACAGGGGCTGGTTTACCATCTCGAATTAGAACTCTTTTTCTTGATGACATGGAACTTTGAAGATCTTTATTAGAAAATAACGTATCTTCAGTTGGCATGATTATCACCTTATTTAACAGAAAAACAGCAGGAAGAAGTTCAACATAAAATTTACTTTATGGTTTGGAGAATTTCTTCATCCTGGTATAGGGGAAGGTCCCTCTGGCCATCCATTCCTGTGGTTTTGGAGTTTCTTCAGAATGGGGGAAGAGCGCATGCTGACTTTAAGTAAAGTGATGATACAGACTGGCTAGTGATCAGTTGGTTAAAAGATTACTGCTTGCACCTTCTTGTTGGCCATCACAACAGCCTGTAGAGAGGGAGACTTTTATCTGTTAAATAGTGTGAATCTGATACTAGATCCATTATACTTAAAGGGCTTCATCATTCCGTAGAACACAGGAGGTTGTATTGCAAACGTTTTGCAGCAATCCCAGTTATACTAAGGAGACTTTTGCAGATGCCACAGATCAGTTATCTACAAGTGACTTGGGATGTTTTAGCCTTTTCTACTGTGCCATGAAAAAATTGCAGGCCTTAAAGAATTTAATAACCAGAAGGATTAGATAATTATTTCCAAAGTTGCAAACAAAACAGTGGGCCAATGCCATCTTTCATAAAAGCACATTTGACCACCTCTTTAGTGACTTCCTTTGGATGATGCAATCTGTAAGGCACCCACTTGATTTTCTCCAGTTACCATCATTATCAAGAGGAGATTCTGCCACAGTAAAGCTGCATACACACGTGCAATTATTGTCCTTGGAAAGGATCTTTCACAATCCTTTCCAACGACTAAGCACTCCACGATGCATGAACAAGTGCTGTGCAACACTGTTCTGTTCTATGGAGAGGGGAAGTGCCGCTCCGTCACTCTCCACCTTCACTTGCATTAGGATCGTTCTTCGTCCATCCTCAGTGGATCTGCCAGGACGGTCGTTTGGACAATGAACGACTCGCGCTGTACACACTTCAGATCCTCGTCCGATATCGGCCCTGAGTGTGTACGTAGCTTAAGACTTGGCTTTTAGCAGAAAAGTTTTACAAGTGGTGGTCCCACCCTTAATTAATACTTGTTTTTCACTTGGGTTCCTCCATCATAGAAGGTGATTGGAGAAACTTCGAATGGTATTTCTGTGAATCTTCCAAGGTCTACTTCCAACCCTGTTGGAGATTCTTTATTTGTTTCTACAAACAAATAAAGTAGTCCACTGCATCCTATATAATTTGTGAGCCCATCAAGGGACAATTTGTGACATGACTGTAAACTTTAAAGTGCAAAGAATAAAGAAAAAGAACAAAGATTAAAGTCAATAATAACAGTGCTCAACATAGAATTTTTTTTAAACTGGGTGGGAAGAAATTGTAGGTGGGTGGCAGCCCCTGTATTGTGACCCAACTCATCAGTAATCGCCCAAAAACAGCCGGGTGGCTGTCTAAAAGTTCTGGGTGGTGAGCCCGGCTAAAGGGCTGGGGAGAACACTGAATAATAATCTCAACTGAGCAAAGGGGGATATGAGGTTATATATCTGGTTGCTATACCTCTCTCTCTTTGCTATGGTTTCATTTATATGCAGATAAATTAATTTAATGTTTGCCATCTGCATTTTGCTAGGGAGATTTCCATTTATCTCATACACTTCTTAGGCAATGATCAATATTTATGATATATAAGTGAAAACATTTGTAATACCAATCACATATCAAACAAGTGGATAGAACAGCAAAAAGATAAATCGCAAGGATTGATTTAAATCAATTGCGATTGTATTTTTTTTTTTTAAACAATTTTTATTGAGACACATTCAGATCAAATATCATTATTGTAACAAGTACAACAAACATGTACAATTTACACCACATAGAAATTATTTAGGATCTGCAGAATCTCAGTGCATTTTGTGTTTCTCAGATTAGAAAATGGGAAAAATAAATTATATAATGGGGGGCAGTTATGTCTATAAATCGCTCTTCATTTTAAAAGTGTAAAGATATAGAATATACTCCTTAAGCCTAGGAGGGAGACTCTGAATTGACCTGAAAATGTTGTAATAGTGAGGCAATCGTAATATTGATTGATAATAACATTATTAGAGAAAACTGCACAGTGTATGTCTAGTGTATGTGTTCCCATCTCAGGTATTTAGTAAACGGCAGCCTAAAACTTAGGCAGTTTAAACATTTGCTTACTGCTGTAGCTTTAATATATATTACAATATTAACTTATGAATACATGGTGTTCATTTGCTTCATTGCAAGCAGAGCTGCAGTTAATGGTGCTGGTAATGTTTACTGGCTTCTTCCTGGGTATTTGTGCCCAAGCTGTGCTACAAGTCAGTGTCACACAATACACAGTGGTACACAAGCAGACATAATTGTCAATACAGTTTAATTTGAACAAAGAATGTAGAACTTATCACTAGGCAGCAGAAACCTATAGGGGTGTATGTCCACTGGTGTGTGGCAGCAAGAGGTCTTTTAGTGTGGTTCATTTTCTTTAACTTGGGAGATACTTACAGATTGGCAATACATGAGGATGTCCAGCTGTCAGTATGATTTGAATGTCTGTAAGTTTTGGCCAATATACAGGCCTATTGGCAGAAAATTCATTTCCTGTTCTTGTGTTATTTGACCCAATGCAAGCAAGTGAGGGAATCATGACTAAACGTGTATAAAACGCCTGATGTTATTACGTCCACTACCCGTTAATATGAGCTACGTAAATGTTCAGTTGTTTCCTCAGAAATTACCTGCTCATGGTAACTGGTCTCATTCAAGTTCAGCATAGCTATAGAATAACTCCTACTATCAAAATTAACAGGGGATTAGAATAATCTCTTCTCTATTGTTGTACCTGTGTAAGGCTGCATACCCACCTGCAATAATTAATGTTGTAAGAGATCTTTCATGATCCTTTCCAACGACAAACTACTGCAGGATGCATGAACGAGTGTTGTACATACAGCACTGTTCTGCTCTATGGAGAGGGGAGTGGGAGAGTGATGCAGTGGCACCCTGCTGTGCGCTCTCCCCCTTCACTTCCATTAAGATCGTTCGTCCTCTATCATCTGTGGATCCGCCAGGAAGGTCGTTCGGACAATGGAAGACAGGCGCTTTACACCAGATTCTCATCCGATATCAGCCCTGAGCCGATTTCGGGACGAGAATCATTGCAAGTGTGTACATAGCCTAAGGAATGAAGGGGAACACTGTAACATGCTCGGAGTCTGCTGGGGCTGCCAACATCACAACCAAGATAGCAGTTCCAGCAGCAATCTCTTTGCTTATGGATCTTTAGAGCTAAATAACATGCATGTTAGAGCGTTCCCCTTCACTCCTTCCACTGCTAATTGCACATATAGCCTTCTCTTATTTAGTTTCTTCGTTACAAAAATGCTTTTTCAACAATCCACTAGTAGGGGGCCCACCTAACAATACTGATTTTATTTTGTGGGTGGTGTGTAAGAATGTGTATGTGTGTATAGTTCTGTGGGTGTTCATAGACAGATACAGCTTTCCTATTCGCTTATTTAGATTATGAATGATTCATTTTGGGATTTTTTTTTTACCATGTTATATTCCACTTTTCATATACGTTTCTTGCTTGATTATATAGCAAATGTTTTTAACACATTTCTTTTATTCTCAATTTTCAGTAAACCGTTTAATCCGAGAAAACCGCCACCTCTTCTCTGATGGCCACTGTAAAGTGTGCAGTGCTGTTTTGATTTCCGAATCACAAAAGCTTGCACATTATCAGGTAACTTTTTATTAAACTTTAGAGCAGACATTTCAGGTGATCAGATAACAGTATTTTGATGCAGGTATTTGTTGATCATCAGCTGTTTTACTGTGGGCTTTGGAAGCTTCTTGATCACATCCTACAAAAGGCTTTGACATCTAGACATTAACTAAATGGCTGGCTTTCAGTGTATTCATGGTTTACTTTGGGTTACAAATCAAGTCTTATACATTAGTTTCAAGGTTTAAAGGCTTTCACTACCTACCTATTATTCCCAAACCTAGTTGAAGCTATTTCAAGTTCCTGCATTTAGGCACTATTTTTTTTTGTTACTTGGAAAGTTAATCTTTAATGTCTTTTATACATTTAAATGTGTAAATGTATTTTTTTTCTTTTATTTTTATTTCTCTAGAGCAGGAAACATGCAAGTAAATATCGTCGGTACTTAACTATCCACCAAGGAGATGGTTTGACACCAGCAAAAAGGAGAGCTGATGGTGCTCTGGTAATAGTCTTTGCTACTTAAAGATTCTTTGACTTAAATTTACAAAAGTTGTTGGTTAAGTTTATTTAAATAAAGTGGGTTTGCCCTTTGCTCATTCAGGGTTTTGACTGGTTACACTGTTATTACACACCTCTTTTCTTGGTGATAAAAGTCATATTTTAGGGACCTCAGTGTCTAAAGAGATTAGGTCACTACAATTTTACCCATTGTAAAATGACACCATGATATTATAACAGAACTTGATCCTCTTGTTCAGAAAGAAAAAAAAAAACAATTTCATAAGAATAAAAGTGTGAATCAAATTAAAAAAAAAAGTTTGCTTAAATTTCTGCATTTTAGAATTTTTTTTCTCTCTCTACAATAAAACTTAAATAATAGGTAAGGATGTTCTGTATACACCGTTATAACAAAATGCATTTACCAAAAAATTGCTCTGAATACAGCACCATAATTGTACAAGGCCAAATATTCACCTGTAATGAGTCCACTATTTTTGTATGTACAGGATATCGGTGATGAGACAGATAGGAACAAGTGCTGCCCAGTCTGCAACATGACCTTTTCATCTCCTGTGGTTGCTACATCCCATTATGAAGGAAAAACACATGCAAAAAATCTGAAGCTAAAGATACAGGGTGGAGTTAAGGAAGGTAAATATCTAAAAACAGGCTATTTCCTGTGTAGCAGTTTTGAAAAGGAAAATGCCATTGTAAAAAGTTTATTTGAAATTTGATTGATGTCTTAAAAAACATTTAACCAAAATTGGTAAGATAAACCCATAATGGACAAAATGTCTTCCTGGTGAGTTACCTGTTTTATAAGGGGGTTAATTCCATTTTTTATGCAGCTGGATTCTTTTAGCTTCTACCTATTCTGCAATAACTGCTGTGCCTTGCAGTGACCTAGGGATAATAAAGGAACAACAGCTTTTGGAAATTGGTGTACTCTGTGCTGTGGCTAACTACTATTGGCATTCCTTTTTTTATGATTGGGTTGCTGTAAATCGGGAAATGCTAATCCTAATTCCTGATATATTGTCAGCATCTACAGCATCTGTATTTACTTTTCAGTAATCAGAATACTGAACTTAAAAGTATGTTGAATTGTAAATTGCTTCAAAAGTTGCGTTTATATCAAAGTGCAAACTTAGAACCAGTCTAGATGGAGAAATCCAGCTTTTAAGTCTTTGTTTTTCATTTTGTTTTGTTTTGTTTTTTTCTTTAGCATTGTGCATGATTTGTACTTGTCCTCTTTATTTTATTTTTCCTTTACCAAAACCAAACACTTTAGCTAATGTTTAAGAAAGAAGTCACAAGGCTTTCTACACTTAAAAGACCGAACTGGTCATTCGTTTTTTTTCCTCTGGGTCGAAGCTGGCGGAAGGAGGCTACACTCTTGGTTTTGCTTTGAAGTGTTCACCCACCCCTTTTTGCCTTCCTTTCTTTGAATGCAGGTTTTTCTCCCTCCGACCTTTCCTCAATAGCTTTTTCTAAATGGGCAAAGGGAATCCTTGGTCCACCACCATTTACTGCATGGGGAGGGCCAGTGCTGGGTTGCCAGATGACTGGTGCCAGTCACAAAGTCTATGTGGAGTTATGGTTCCTGGGTTCCAAGACTGCATAGGTGCAGGGTGACGTAGAAGTGCCCTTTTCCCCAGATGGGCTTGTCTGCGAGAGAGGCTTCAGGTGTCCTAGCATGGTTGACTTTTTTACCCTTACGCAGACTCTGTTGAATTATAGAGTCTCTTTTAGGATTGTTTTGAGTGGTTTACTTTGCATATTACAGGTCTGGGCTCAGGTAAAGCCTTGGGCTGTGCTAAAGCTTTTTTTTAGAAACCTTTTTTGTTTCTAACGTAACTGCCTTTTATTAGATGTTTTGGCTAACCTTGGCAACCAAGCCAATCTAATTTATGAGGATTAAATCCTAACAAAGGAAATTGCCAGTATGATTCGTCCAATCTAACTCTCCCTGTACAAATTTTTTTCTACTGGTGTGTGTGGTGTCGTCATGCCAAAATCAAAAGACCTCCAAGATCTGCCTTGGATACCATCAATCAGAATGCCACAGGTGGGCAGTGTAATATACTTCCTCATTGTATATCTTGAGAGGTTGGCAAGTTTTGCTATTTTCATTTTCACACACCTTTTTGTGTGTTTCCAAACCTCTTAAAATAGAATCTGCATCTTGTTCCAAGTTTTCTAAATATTTGAAAGGCCCATTTTTTAAAGCTGTTTCCCAATTTTAAGTAGGAACTGGAAGAACAAGGACATGCTCTGTTTTAAAGGTTCTATTCCTTCCATGGTAGGCGCTGCAAATCTTGCTTAAATCTCTACACTCCTTACGTATGTGTTATCTTTTCTGCCCTTTCAAAGCACACCTGTTTGTTCTTGGGTTTGAAGCTCCTAAGGTAAGTCTTTTCACCCTTCTTCTTTTGTTGACAAAGGTGAGGAAGAAAGTTTCCCACCCTGTTTTTTGGCTTTTCCTAGCAGCCTATGTTTGCACCATGTTAGCAGTGCAGAGTTCCTTCTGAATTCTTGGCTTCATGAACCCCTGCTTTAATAAAGATCTTAGTTATCTTTTTCAAGGTTTTTACAGGGATGCTAGTCTGTTTGGGAAAGGTTGGTTTTTACACATTTGACTTTGAGTCCACCAATTTAGAGAAGTCTGTTCCTGGAACATTTGATGTCAGTGCTGGACTTTTCTCCATTACGTCATAGACACCTCATTCTATAAGACTCTTTTTGAGACAACCTCAAACCTCCAAGACCTGTTACCTCCTTTGGTTTCCTGGTTTACTACCAGTCATTTAGCAGAAGAATTTCTTAAAAAGTGTTTTGGTCATAAAATTCCTGTTCTGTTGGAAGCAGTGCATATCTTTGTGCTGTCCTAGATGACTCCTGGAAATGGAATTCAGTAATTCCAACTCTGAAATTTGTTTTTGGATATAATCAATTTTACAGTATTTTTTTTATTTTTTTATATCCAAAAACAAGGGCTTGTTTTCTCATTCTGTTCGAACCAAGATGGCAAAATTGTTTACACAGATGTAGTTAAGATTGGGTTCTCTTTCTCTGTGTTTATACATTTATTACCATTTTTGTAAAAGTTTGGCTCGGAAGTTAGCTTTACACACACTTTTATTTGTCTTTGACAGGAATACCTCTTCCCAAGAAGCCACGTTTAACACCACCTGCTCCAGATACCACCAAAAAAACAGGCACAGCTGATCGGTCAGACCCTGAAAAGTTTTGTCAGCTCTGCAACGCCACATTTAACAATCCTCATATGGCACAACAACATTATGCGGGCAAGAAACACAAGAAACAGGAGACCAAAAGCAAGCTTATGACTATATATACCAGCTGTGGGAACACTTTGCCGCAAAGTACACCTCTCAAACCTCTAACGCCAGGCTCTGCTTCAAGTGAGTCCAATGCTGAGCCTGATTCTAAAAACCCTACTATCTAATATATAAAGGGATGACTTAGTTTTTTATTTTTCTTAGTGGGAAATATATTTTCATTTCCCCAGAATTTTATTTACAAGCTATTTCTGTTTACAGCACAGTTATTTCATCTCTTAATGTATGCATGACATGCTAGCTTATTCAAAGGTGTATCTTTGGGGATGTATATATTTTAAAGGATAGGTTGATAGTTTAAAGAAACACATGTGTTTCTACATGTTAATGTAGATTTGAGCTTGCACCATTTGCTCTCTGTAAACTGGTCTGTTTTGTTTCTACTCTGCCCTTTCTAAAATCATATGTGGGATCGCAACAGGGTGTTGGTATGGTCAAAACATGAGACAGCAGGCTTCCATTAAATTTCAGTGCAGGCCATGTTTATTACAGCAATGTTAGCAGCAAGAAATACAAAATGAACAGTGATTGGCTGAAGTACTAACTGCCTCATTTAAGTCCCTGACTGACTGGAGCAAGATATACATACAGTCACTTTTTAAATGATCCAGCAAAACTCACATATAATGCAGTGTTTGTTCTGGAGCTTTGTTCTCTCTCAATTTTGGGATCACACTGAGGTCCTTGCAGCAGTTGGGTGGATCAGGGATGTTAGAAGCATCCCTGGTCCACCACTCTTTTCCCCGGTCAGGTTCCAGGACCCTAACAAAGTGGCTTTCCATAAACCAATCAGAAAAGTCAGATAATACAATACAATCTCCTGGAGCCTTAAAACATGAAAAAAAATCTTTTTTTTTCTGGGTGGTACATCTAACCCATCCAACACTTTCCCCACAACGTTTTAGGACACTGTCACACATGGTGAATATAAAAGAAGATGCACTCTGATCAGTTTTATATTCCATAAAGTGATATTTAGAAGCTTTATAATAAATGCAGTTATTTAAAACTCTTGGCAAGGCTGCCATCAGAAAGTTCTGGACACCATTTAGGTTAACTTCCTGGGTCCACCGCCCTCATTTCTAAAACATTTAGTATTGAAAAAATCAAGCTCTTTTGGTGAGCCCCCTTGATGTTGTCTCTGATTTTAGGATCATAACAAAAACAATTTTTGAAAAGTAATACAAATACAAGTATACACATATTACTTCTCTGTATGCCTTTTTTATACATTGCATTAGAGGTAAGAAGAATAAATATAACCCTACTGGAAGCACACAGAATTAGCATCATGATCAGAAAAAGTGACCGATTCAGGCTCTGTTGACAGAGCATTTACACTGCAGTGTTCAGTTTATACCTCTATTAATCCTTTATGTTGACTGATATAGATGCATTATAGGACTCTATAGGCCTGATTTTAGGCTCTTTAAGATTAGACAGACTATTGTGGGAGAACCTGCATGTTGGTGATCCAGCAAACCTGCCATAGATCTGATCAGGATAGGAAATATTTGCCAACTAATAGCATATGATTTTTTAAGAAAACTATTCCAGATATGCTAGATCAACCAGGTTCCCCCGATGATAATGTTTCTTCTCCAGTCTGGAAAAGCTTTATTAAATCAGGCCCTATATCTCTAAAAGGGAAAAAATGGAATCTAGCCAGTCTTTTTAGATTTTAGGTGTACAGCCTGGGAGTCCGTATCTCAAATCCTCCCAATGTGGATACATTAAATGGGCCACTAACAATTCTGGCTGCAGTATAAACAAGCTCAGTGAAGGAAATGTTTAGGCTGCACTTTTTCTTCTCTAGGTCATAATTTTATATTTCTTTTTTTATTTGTTTGTTTTTAAGCATTTTCGGCAGCATCTATACATGATTCAGTTGGGCACATTAGGCCAAATCTGACATTGGCCCATTTTTAAGACCAAAGTTTTGGTTGGCAGTGCAGAGACTCCTGTTGAAACCCCCTCTTATTTCAGTAACATGTTTTAAGTTTTTTTAGGAGTGGTTTTATTTTGTGTAATGTAATTTTTTTTGCATGGGCTTTTGTTTTTTTTTTTTAATAATTTATGATAAAACATTTTGTGGGGTTTTCGCAAATCTAAAGACCTTTCAACTGCATAGAAGGCAACATCTTGTGCTACATGGAAACTATAGGGCTTCCATAGCCCCCAAAAATAGACTTTTTAAATGTTTAATTCCTTCTGTTTTAAAGTGGCACCAGACAGTAAAATTGGGGCCGGGGGATCATTTTCCCAATATCCAGGGTTTTATTGTCTCATGAAGCGCACAGCAGTCAGTGCTCAACCCAGAATTGTGACCCGACTCATCAGTAACCACCCAAATACAGCCAGGTGGTTGTTGAAAAGTGCTGGGTGGTGCGCCCTGCTAAAAGGGGCTGGGGAGAACACTGCCAGTAAATTGGGATTGTGTTCAGGCAGGTTGTGGTTGACATAGTAGGTGGCCTGTTGCACAGGTGTAGGGTAATTTTGCTTTGTTTAAACGGAAAGGTAAATATAAAGGAAATTCTAGTTTTGTTAAAAAACAATTGATAGATGTAAAATTCTTTCCCAATCATCCATATACATTACACACATTTTAACAAACTTTATTTTTAATTTTATAAACACACACAGTTAATTTTTCATTCTTTCCCTCGTAGATTTTTCTTTTAAAGTATGTATTTTTTACAAGTTTGGTTTAGAGTTGTACACATTTAAATAGCTTCCTTTTTTCATTCTGTTTGGGGAGAGTAATGTTCTACTAAATGCCACATCATAACTAGTTACACATTTTATTTTTTCAGAATACCTAACATTGCTATTGTATTGACTAGTATTTGTAGGTCTGAGTCACTGAAAGATGTGTGTGATTGTAATTAACAATAAAAAAAATCTTTCCTGGAGTGAATAGAAAAATAAAACCATTTATTAATCACATGCATACAGTTGTCTGACCTTATTTAAAGAGGAAATTTTACCTGAATTATTTTTAATATGACCCAATATTAAAAATAATCAGGTTTTTTTTATGGTTTGCTCTGCTGTGCTTCTAGTGTTATTAGTTTTTCTTCAGTCTCCTTGCGCATTCCACTGCATGACACCCGCTTTCAACAAGAAAGGGGATCCACCTATGTATAGAGATTTGTGATAACTGATTTATGTCTGCCCTAGTCCCCAAAGTTGGATGTTTTAGGTAGTTTTCTAAAGAAATCCTGAAATGTGATTATAGACAATGAAATAGATACTGGTGATCTGACCTGTTCCCTTATATGTGACTTACACTGCTCAAAAACTGAAGTCTTCAGTTGTGAAAGTGATGAGAGGATAAACTTGATAGCATTGTGCTACAAGAACATAATTTAGCAGTAGGTGGTCCTGCTTATGACTTCTGAAATTGCAGCTCTTTATCTTGGTAAACCCTAGGAGAATATGAGTTGGTTGATGGACAGTGTACTTTGTGATGGTGATCTGCCTTGCCAATTTCTAATAGCAACTATTCCTCCAGTCCACTGCAGCAGAATGCTGCTTATAACAAATTCTGCTTTATAACAAATTCTTAGAATTGGGACACTATTGTGACAAAAGCTAAATTGGTAACAAACGATTTTCTTTTCCCGCACGTGGCTGCTTCCCAAAACTTAGTATGTCTGAAAAAAAGGTTAAACAATTGTCCTAAATTACAAGCTGTCAGTTTACTACATGTAAGCTGTGTTCTACAACCACATGATTTGGACATAATCAGAAAAGACACTTTGTAAAGGAGAATTGACTGCTAGTATGGAATAATAGACATTTGTCAGTCTTTAAAGCCAGTGGTAAATAATTGTTTAGGGTGCATTGTTGAGAGAGGAGAGGGCTCCAGATAAAATAAATAACCATATAACCATTTTAATTTTGTAGGTTTGCTAAATTTTAATTTGAGTTTGCATTCAAATGTTTCCTGAATTCTCGCCACACAAAAATGGCTGAACCAAGAGTTGATTGCAAAAGTACATCATTAAACCAAGGTCTGGCAGCATTTATAAAGCCATGTGATGCAATAACTGACTCACCTCAGTAGAAACCCTTCTAAATAGTTGGGTACAGGTCTTTCACAACCATTTACCCTTCTGCTGGGATTTGTTTATCCAAGGAAAATACAAAGTGTAAGTTAGTACTTTACAGACAAAAAAAAACCCTATTCTATCTCAAGCAAAATGCTCTTTTCATTGTTTTGGATTGAGAGGGAAGGGTTAAAAACCTCTGTTAGTTTCTGAGACTTTCCCTAAGTTCCTGTCCTGCTAACATTTTACCATGTAGGAAGTCAAGGGAACTCCCAGATCACTACATAGTTGGGGATATCGCCTATTTGTTTTATTCCCTTTCTCTATTTTATTTGTGTAGTGGTCGGTGTGCCTGTTTTCTCACTTTTCTTGTGGACCTACATTTTACCAAAGAAAGTGGAACATTTTGATAGTGTAACACACTTTCGAACCTGATGGGTTTTAACAATGCTCTATGTACTGTATCTGGGGTGGAAGCGTTGTCACCCTAAGCTACAAAACTACAAATGCCTTCCCCTCTTCCTAGCTACATTACATAAGGGTTGTTCAGGCATTCACAAAAGAAAGCAAGGACAGCTGATGCCATTATAAATGTATGTACATTAAACTAAAAATTCAAAGAATAACATGATCAACATAATTTTAAAAAGTTGTAGAAAATGTAAGAATCACTAAGTCTACTGCTGCTATCCCTCTGATAGCAAGATTCCAATGAAGGAATGTTTGATTTCCTGTTTTATAAATAGTCCCTAACGTAACTGTTACTCTATGTGGCTACTATGCACAGTTGACCTGTTCCCTGGAATTTGCTTTAAGCCCTGGCCTACAGCATTTGAAACCTACTCAGTGGTAAGCCTGAGTGTGACTCAGGGTAAAAAAAAAAATGAAGCTGAAAGCGGTAACCCCAAGTCACACTTGGCGTAGTAAAAAATAAACACTTACCCGGTCCCATCAGCGTCCTCCATTGTCCTGCCATCCTCTGGCCTCGTACTCGATCTGTCCCCTGGCGAGTGCGCTAATGTTCCCAGTGACGTCGGTGTGTACAGCCATCGTTAGGGGCGCGGTGGAAATTTCAAATTATTTTCTATTGCATTCAATACAAAAAAAACTATTGAATACAATGCACTGAATTTATATGTCTAAGAGCAGTACTTTGGTGTTCATGAAAATGTATTTTATAGTATGAGTATAATAGGTTGAAACACAATCAAGGCAAAGTTTAATAAAATTATTTTTTTTAATTTAATATTTTGACATGATTTTTTTGTTTCAAACTTTATTATACTCATCTTAATAAACTGTAAAATAAAACTTCATGAAAGACAATTTACTGCTTTTAGTCATATTAAATCCAGACAGATATTAACCACCCTGAAGGTTAAAGTGTAAGCAGATCTACTCTATCAGACTTTGCCAGTCCTAGTTTTTTTAAAGTTTTTTTTTAAAGCCAATGATTGAGATATTAAGAAAGCTGCCAATGCTGTATTATGAGTAAAGAATACTATAGGCCTGGATGTAAAGCTGATCTTTTGGTGTCAGTAATTTGTCTCACACCAGAAACAAGCATGCACATAACACAATTGTTGACGAAATGTTGTAAACTCATTCTGGGTCAGTGATCAAAAGGTATTAAAGGGAGAGGATCAAGACACCTAGACAAGTAGGATATTTTAGGACCAGGTATGTTTGAGCAATGGCATATTCTTTGTAAAAGGTCAACTTTAGGTATAATTGGCCCTTAGCAAACGTAATAAATACTTTTTAGAGGGGTTCCTCTATATTTATCTGCAGTTTGTAACACATAATCAATGCATGCAGGATGTATTCTTTTATAAAATTTCCTACTTCAGTATAGCAATAGAACATAACTTTGTACATGCTTGCCAATGAGTTTTACAGAGCATTTGGCTTAAATGTGGATTTATCTGCTGTATTTGGCTGTATATACCCAAAACTTAAATCTATAGGTGTGCCCTAAAGCATCATCGGCTGTAGGTGTCAACACAGGAAACTTAACCTAACCACACCCCTTCCCGCTCAGTGGTCAAAGGTTTCATTTTTGAAAACTTTTTTTGTTAATTCGTTCTCTCTCTAACAAGCCTCCTGTTGAATCTAAACTCCATGTGATCCTTATAAGAATCAGATTATTGAAGTAGTAGAATTGTATATATTTTATATCATCTGTTCTCTGCACAGCAGCACTCACCCTGGATGGTGGAGGGGCAGCTGAAGTAGTGCTTTAGACTTGTCAGTTTGCATTAGTGATCATTCTAAATTTCCCAATTGGTACATTTCACCTTTGAACACATTTTGTGCTGTAATGCAAAGCCTGCTTAAAGTGAACACACACACCCATCATCATAGACCCTGTTGGTGCTCAGATTCTACTGCAGTGCACTTGTACTGACAGACAAGTAATCAACCAGTAGGTTAAGTTGGTTGTATATCGTCCAAGTTTGGTCCCTTGCCGTCAGAACCATGATTATCTTCTTCTCATAGGCCAACCCCAAGCCAAGTAACCCACATTTTGCAGCAAGTTCATACTAACAGGCTATAATGTGCAATTTGTCTGTTGGATGTTTAGAGGAGTGTCACATCAAGAGCTATAATCATTGAGACATTGTGCTACATGTTAAAACATCATACTGCAGTCTTGAAGGAGATATACTCGCATTACCTTGACATGGTCATCTAAAGTGGCAGGAATATTTACAGGAGGCACTGGGGAGACAGTCACCCCTCTCCTACTCGCCTCCATACACCTTGTAGGTTATGATTAGTGTTATACGTGGTTTTGCTATTTAGGACAGGGAGCGAGCTTTGCACAGCTGAGTAGGCTACTGTCTCTTTGGAGGTTGGCCTGCCACTTTGTAATGTTGCTTTTAAAATTTTGACAAAGTATGTAATTGTGTAAAGATAACGTGAATTTATCTCCCTCAAGCAAAAAGTGTTATATCCCCTCAAAAAGCAGATACAGTCAAAAACATGTAAACAATTTGGAAATATTTTGATTACTACATTTAAAAGTTGGCCATTTGACTCACAATATTAACCTAATATATGAACGTTTCTAGCCATATCTGAATATAGAGGGACATAGATGGTTACAAGGATTTAAGGGTAAATGATAAGTTTTAGGGAGTTGCCCAAAGAGGACATGTATTGACTGCTATGGATTTCCCATGTTTTGAAACAAAGTCCTCTCACTTTGTTGTGCTTATGAGACCTTAAGTGAATTCCCCAACTGTAAAAAAAAAAACTGATGGATTTTAAGCCATTCCTATCCTAAATCCAAAACAAAAAAATGAAAGTTTTGGTTTCAGATATGCTTCCTTTTTCTTCCCCCAAGATTTCCGGCAACAGTCTAAGCTCTGCTGCACCACAGAGACCTAACAATTATTTTTGGTATTTCATATTGTGATACTTACTGAAATAATCAGAAGTATAACATGAATGTTTTTCAAGTAGGCAAAGCAGTTGGAGCCAGGCGCATTGCAGTTCATATGATGACACTTTGTGCCCCTAACACTAGGGATACCCATCATAATAAATGCATGATATTCCTGTGTCTTTCAGCTGGGAACGGCTTCACCTGTGACACATGCAATATTGTTGTGAATTCTATAGCACAGTATGAGGCTCACATCAGTGGTACAAAACACAAGAACAAGTAAGTATCAATCTATCGGTTGAGTAACCTAAGTATTCACTATATTGTAGTGAAGTTTTAGTGTTTTTTTTTTTAATATTTGATTTTTGGGCATATAGTTTAAGCACATTTAAAAAACATTTTTTGTAATGGTTTCTATTTAATTAATATTTGTGGTTCATACCTAGTAACCATAAAACTCCCTGGCGTTTAACCTGTCCCAACTTATGAACTGCCTAACGTTAAATCCTTCCCCTATACGTACCTTTATTTCTTAACCTAAGCCATAACACTTAACATAAACCTGTCCCTTTACTCCTCTTAGGGATTTATTTGTGCCACCTAGTTCAGCAGAAAAAAAATAAATAGCTACATATCATATCTGTCTGCACTCCAAATAATTTGCTGTCTGCTTAAGTAAATGGAAGTAGGTAGGTCCCTCATAAAAGCCTAAATACACCTACACCATCAATATATTTGAATGCTCTTGCACCAGCCAATCAGTGAACATGCCCAAATAATTGTCTGCTCTCGTATTCAATCACATCCCTTTCTGCTGCATAATAGCAGATAGTCTGGTGGTGTTTACAGATTTTGCACTAATGAGAATTGCATATACACCACAGCTATCAGGTCTTTGAAAAAATAAAATGATAAAGGAAGTAACAGCATGAACCCATTTCCCCGGGGATTGTGGCACAAATAAGATGTTTATTGTCTAAGAACAGCTCTGCTTTTTCAACATCTCCACCCTATTGATTTGACAATGCATAAAGTGACACTACCCCTGAGAGATGATGTAAGTGGCCATTGTAAAGATTACTGATTGCCTGAATGTAAAACTGATCTTACGGCTGCAGTCATTTCAATGATACACCTTAAACAAGCATGTAGTTGTTTATTATAGAACACCCAAGGTGCATACTAATTCTGGGTTAGGTTTTCAGAAAGTATTTAAGGCAAGAGGATCCAAAAATCGTCAACCAGGCAGGCAGGACCTGTTTTTGTAGGACCAGGTCAGAAAGGACAGCTGTGTAAATGGAAGGATTATACCAATATGATTCATGGCATTGTGAGATTGAATAGTATAATATGATGAGGGTGTTTTTAATAAATGTTCACACCACCCATCCTGTTCTTGTACGATCAACATCTACCTTGACACATTCCATCATGGTTGGATTGATGTCACTTAGTAACTTGTGTGAGTAAATGCCAAGATTCTGACACTTAAGCAACTTGGATCAGCATTACATGTCCAGATGAAAGTAACTACTTCTAGCTGTACAACATCCTGGTTATTGGGTAACGTCCGATTTATCAATTACTCTTAAATCTGCACATGAAATAAGGAATGTAGTTGGTTTAGGTATTTCTGCCCAAGAGGGTAAACAGTATTTCACCAAGTTTTTCTGGTTGCATTTTGTACTCCGTGTCCATTGTCAATTCATTCTCTGTTTCTCTTTCTTAACCAGTTTAATGTCAAACGTAACTGCACCTGTGAACAAATTCCCAAGTTCATATTCTACTGGTCCTGAGTCACCTAGAGGTTCCTACCCCAGAGTTTCTTCTTCAGCAAATCAGTTTTCATCAGCTGGCTTTTATTCAGCACCTCCTGGTAATGTTAATCCAACTTTATCTGGGACAGAACCTTTGTTACAGAGGCCGCATGATTTTGGTTCGGGATTACATTCAATGCCTTCTTTTGCATCACAAAGCTATGCTCATAAAGATTTTACAGGACCTGAGGGCTACCGATACTTCAGCCAAGGCTACTAGATGAAGGGTTCTATGTTGTTTTTTTAGCACTGTGGAAAGAATGATTTTGAAAAGAAAATTAATGTGTTGTCTCACCTCGGCCTCCATTCTATCCTATCCTGCGGAAACATTACACAAACAGGAACTGGCTACTCCCTGTGAACCGTTCAGCAAAGTTAAAGCTTTGGTACATTTTTAGTTTTTGTTTTTTTTATTTTGAATTATTAAGTAACTTGTGTAGGAGGGCAATGAACAGAGCAATGTTCATATTGTATTGATCCATATTAAACAGTCCATAAAATGTCATTGTCAAATTCAACCTCCATCTGCAGCAGAACATACTCTCCTTGTTCAGTAGTCATTTCCATACTAATAAAACAGGTGTTAATGTGGCATAGGAAGTTCAGTAAAATAGAGGGAAAAAAAGGGATTGTCCTTGACATATATTCAGACACCTAGTCCAACTCCAGCAAAAAGGAATAAAGTAGGGAAGGATTGGAACCTACGTTATATTTTCGCTGCTGCTCATAACTCAGAGGGAGATTCCCCCTAACTTTGGGTCCCATTGACACCTTTCTGACAATAAAGCTGCGTGCACACTTGCAATTTTTGTCGTTGGAAAGGATCTTTCACGATCCTTTCCAACGACAAGGGGCTGCAAGATGCATGAACGATGCTGTACATACAGCACCGTTCATGCTCTATGGAGAGGGGAGGGGGAGAGCGACGGAGCTGCACCCTGCTGCGCGCTCTCCCCCTTCCCTTTCATTACGATCAGCTGTCGTCCATCGTCCGTGGATCCGGCAGGTCGGTCGTCCGGACGATGGACGATACCGACTGTACACACGGAAGATTTTCGCCCGATAATTGGCCGATGCCGATTATCGGCCGATAAAAATCTGCCGTGTGTACGTAGCTTAAAACAAGGGTTAAGGAATCAGAAGTTCAGTGACAGAGAGCAATATAAACATTACAGAGATTCTATGTTTTCATTGTAGTCCTTTTCTCCACTTGAGAGATTTCTTCTGGAGGTTTGTGTCTTAAAATGCTAGAGCATTGCTGCTCCTCAACAACTTCAGGTATTCCACATTTCCTAGTGGGTGGAATACCATATGGCCCACTTGAAGGTTTGAGTATTAGAAGAAGCAAAGTTGTACCATATCCTGCAGTAACACTAAGGAAAGTTTCTCTGAGATTAAAAATATTCTGTAGCTCCAGCTGAAAGAGTAATATTTCCATTGAAAGATATTTATTTAGGAATAAAAATTCCTTTCTTAAAGAAATCTTAATAAGTCACACGCTGGATCTCAAATCATCTATTGAGTGATGGGGTATTTTCTTTTACAGGTTTATTTAATATCATTCAGTGTGTTGAATTTTCACACATAAATATCCAGTAATGAAAATTGCTGTTCTGCGTATTAGTTTAACTTATCCCACTTGTAATTATTGTGGAGAAAAACGGATTTTGCAGGCAACCACAAGGTCTCCCCTACACACAATAATTTTATACATTAATACTGGATACTTGAGACCGTGAAGATCAGTTTTGTAGGTCGGTCAACTTTGCCCATTTCTTGTCCCAACCTTCTGATACATCTCCAGTTATTCACTTTCACCCCTTCCTCTATTTCAGCGAGCCCAAAAATACCCTATGCCTCTGAGTATGGCATTGCCAATGTCAGGTCTAATGGTTGAGGACTATCACATATTAGGTGTTATGGCCCATGTGAGCTGTGACACTGCGTATTCACTGTGCCACTATGAAGAAAAAAGGAACCGCAGATTGATGGAAAGTTACCATTGAGTCTTGAGGGCTTTTCGTGGACCCTGTCACTTTGGGCACAGTGACAGCATCTCTTACTGAGAATGTATAGTTCTCCCGCTGTAAAAATAAAATAATGTTTATATAAATCTGTGTTAATGTTTTCAAAGATAAATAATTATGTTTACATGGGAGCAGCTCATTCTTTTTACTACATACATGTAGATCGTCCTGCATTGGCGTACAAAATAGTTGTTATACTTTATTGCTCCCTTTCATTAAAAAAAAGTCTGTGACTTGTTCAGCAAAATAAAAAGTATGTTCTTTTTGATATCTAAGCAAATATTAAGCAGGCAGATGGAGTTATGGTATTGGTTTTATATCTACCTTTCCTATATCAGATGAGCTAGAAATCCCCAATACAATGCCAAAAATATGAGAGAGCCAGCACATTAAAATGCTACATACAGAATTACCTAATTTTAACATTGCAGTAATAATGTGATTTTTTTTTCTTACTGAAAATACACCTTACATCTTCTATAAATGGCAGAATTCTAAATGGTAGTTTTAGAGTTAAAGCTCAATTGTCGTATAAACATCTTACACTAAGTCGCTACTTGAAAGTTTAACAGATTCTTGTTGCCCCCATGTGACTGTGCTAAATATTGGCATAACCAAGTAACTCTGTAACCGGCTTCTCCATGCCATTGTATTTTTCTTCCCAGTCACTAAATTGAGCAGTGTTGGACTGAAGTACATGATGGCAAACATCAGTGTTAACTTGTTGCTGTGCAGTTATAGGAAAAAGTTCAGGAGCTCCATTTTCTTTGCATATACTGATCTAGGAGCTATTTCATAAAATTATTGCCAGAACAGAACTGTAGTGCAAGAACTTAACTGTTATATATCTTTACTGTTGATAAAAACAAAAATAACACATAAAATAAAGGACAACTGGATACTTTATTGATATGTAATTGCTAGGCCTATTCCCAACAAACAGAGATTATTTTTTTATTTGAATGTGTTGTACCTTTTTTTTTTCTCTATTTGTTAAAACCATTCGATTTGTAGCTTTAATTTTTTTTTAATTATTTTCTTTTTTTATTGCATGTTATGCAGTAAGTTAAAATGAGACAAAATAGTGTGTTTATTTTCTTGTTTTTTAATTAAGTGTTACTGAAAACAGATTATCTCCTGACTTTTGGTGTAGTGTATTGGCTATGCAGATTTCTGGCGTAGGTACAATTCATCACTGGATCAACGCAGGCTTGTTTACTAAGGCTAAAGAAGACGTTCACTAATTAAAAGCAGCCAATGGAAATTCATCTTTCTAACAACACAAAGTGAATCTGGTTATTATGGGTTACTATGCGTCTATTTTGCGCATTACTGCCTTATTAGAGATTTTACTTTAGATTGATTTATAATAACTAATATTTGAAAACCAAGAACAACCTTTCAAATGTTTCTTCATAGCCGTCAAGCTTGTGGCTCAGTAACAAACATGTGTTATAAGGGTTGTGGTTGCAGCATGGACCCTTTGCAACCCAAATGTTCCATACTTTTTGCTAGTTTAGACTTACTTGTCATCACAGTGCATGCTGCTCACTGCATGCAGGAAAAGTGAAAATCAGCTGTCTCTGCATCATGTCATATATTGTTATATGACAGCATGATACAGAGTACAGAAGATGCAAAGTGACAATTCTCCAAATAATCATTTTGTGCCCTGCTGACAAGGTCTGCAGAAAGCTGCATAAACATTCGTTGAGTGTGTGGTAAAGGTAGTAATGCTATTCTGCATCGTGTCCCAGAATGTGAAGCTCTACCACTGCTTTAAACGTGGACATGTTTACATTTCTGTCTTAATGTGGTAACTTGTTGAACTGAAGCAGCTTTAAAGAAGCATATTTATTTGTTACTTTGCAATGAATGTTCTTGTTGCTGCATCTTCTCTCTCTGCTTATTGTTGATTTGGGTGCTTGATGAGAAAAGAGCAGAGGTGTTGAAAGCTAGGCTTTATTAAGAGCATTGCTATCCGTCTTTTTTTGTATAATTTACTTCTGCACATTCCCATATCTTTAATCCAGCTTTTAGTAACATAGTGACTGCTTCAGAACGAAATCCATGTCATGTTACCCAGGAAGCAATTGGTGCCACCTGTCTATTGCACACACCTGTTCAACTCCAGCATCTTTGCATCTCTTTACAAGAAAACTATTACATCTTAAAACTTCAAGTTCTGAGAATGAACAAAAAGCAATTGTTAGTGCTGTGTCTGTTCACAGTCTACGTACCTGTCTGGTCATTCCCGAATTGTTCTTTGCTGCACATTGTTTGGGTTTCAGAAAAGCTATTTTTAACAATGCAGGTACTCAGATTAGTGGAATGTTTTCTAAAGATATGAAAAAGCATATCTCTTTCCTGTCTGTTGACAGTACTGTTTTGGCTTACCTGTTTGTGTCTAATCTTTTGGCATCCTGATGGGGACAACAGATGCTCTTTATATTGTGTTGTGTTTTAATGTGCGTTTACCCTGTATAAAATTCCTAGTGGTAATAAATTAAACAGACATTTTCTTTATTTGTGTGCTCTCTTGTTATTTTTGTGAGCAAAGGGGTAATCTGAAGAATTAAGTTAGACATTAGTACCAATTATCCCAAAGACTGCATTACACCTGAGCAAAACCACTCCATTATCTATGCTTCAAGGTACTTTTACATAGCTAACAAGGACATCATGACTGATTCAGAGAAGACAGGACAGTTGGGGACTATGAGAGTTTGTTACCATCATGCACATGTCCAGATGTATCCTAGTAGCACCCTCCCCAGATCCAACATACACTATCAACCTGCAGGTTCTGCATTTGGAGAGCAGGTGGAGGTGCATTTGGAGTCTGTGCAGGCTGGTTCCTGACTTTTGTAAGGGCTTATGCACAAAATAAGTGTTGCAGCGTTGCAAATTACAGGCCCTTTTGGGTACTTGTCCATTGATTTGGAATTGTGTATAACACTCAAAAACTCCCTTGCCCCCCAGTGCATGCTGTAAAGTAGGGTTTGCTTAAGGTTCCTTGGAATAAAAATGTCAAGTGCCAGTTGTCAGTGGAATACTTATTCTGATTTTGTGCACACGTTTCTGGCCATATTAGTATTGAACAGATTGCATTGCTGCAGACTTAAGCTACGTACACACGTCCAACAGTTCTCGCACGATAATTGCCTCAGGCCGTTATCGAGCGAGAATCTGGCGTGTGTACAGCGCCAGTCGTCTATCGTCCGCACGACTGTCCTGGCGCATCCATGGACGATGGACGACTAACGATCCTAATGCAAGGGAAGGGGGAGAGCATGCAGCAGGGTGCCGCTCAATCGTTCTCCCCTTCTCCTCTTCCAACGACTATTATTGCACGTGTGTATGCGGTTGTTAGTATTATGCTGATTCTATCCATGTGAATAATATTTTAATGGTATCAGTAGTGTCATTCATTCTGTAGGACATTTTTCTAGATGGTCAGTCCTACAATGTCTCTGTAGACCTCGTTCAGTACAGTAATTATTTATTTGCAGTTGTGTTGTGTTGTGTTTGAGTTTTCTGAATGTGTCAGTTTAGTATTTTTGTCTCTGTAGTCATGTTACAAGTTGTAATTTTGCTGATTTGGTTTTGATGTACTTCTCTTTTTTTGCCAGTGTTTCTACCTCAGATGCCATAATTTGCATACATAAGTTTTGGGTGAACAGTGTGCTTATTGGGACAGCTCTGCTAGTCTCCTAAGACTGCAGGGGTTCAACTATAGGTAAAGTTAAGTTCAGAGGTTGTCATCTGTACATGAGCCAACAGGGTCTCATGGGAACATTTCATGCCCCCCAGGCAAGACTTCTCTGCCTACTAGCCTATCAATTCACAGTCCCAAAACTGGACTACAGATTATGTAGTAAAAAAAATGTCAGACATCTATCAATTCTCTTTCCTCCACTGGACAAGGCTGTGGACTGCAGCTTGTCTTATCCTTTCCACTGTATATACTTAGCTTACTGTTGCTATCCATGATGTTAACGGGTCGGTTTTGACCCGTGTCTTAAATCAGCCATTAATAACCTTCAAAACATTTATTTTTCATCTTATGTGTTTCTTACCCTTTTGGTTACCTGGTTAGGCTTCCTTATCTATGAAAAGATTGGTTTTAATATTTTTGGTGTGATCCCCTTGGCCTTTCTTTATTAGCATACCTCTTGTTTTTTAATTAAAAAAAATGGTAAAATGAACCTCAAGAGAATTATTTAAGTAAATGAAAGGTTGTTACTGAGGGGTATTTAAAACATATCTCCTAAATATTTTTTTGATTTCTTTTTATGTTAATATTATTAACTATAGTAGCATCTATGGTGTTACGGGTCAATTTTGATCCATATATAGTTACTTCAACAAAAGTTTTTTTAGTTCAAAAATAGAAAAGCTGAACAAGTAATAATACCAAATGTGGATTTGGCAAGGTTGAACAAACAACAATCAATCAAGCTAATCAAACCAATCGAAATTCTTTGTGCTAGACATGCATGTCTGCGTGTGTTTAGATGCATGTGTGGCAAAAAAGTGAAACTTTTAGTGTGTTCTTTGCATAAATATTTTTGCAGTGGAAGCATAATGTGTGTTTTCCTGTCCTTATTGCTAGGGCAGACCTGACACTTCTTTCTTTTTAGAACCAGGTGATTCAATTGAGTTGTAGCTGTTGCTGGTTGAAGTTTAGGCAGGGCTGGCTGAGGATGCTAGCGCTGATGCTCTTTGTGTTGTTGATGACGTGGACAGAGTGATTGCCGAGCTCTGCAGCTGTCTGACAAAGGCTGCAGCGACTGGGTCTCGGGGAACCCATTTCCTCTGCTTATTGTGCACCTTGACAAAAATTTCCTAGCCCCTCAAGAATCATTCTCTGCTTGTTATTTTTGGTTGAGTTCCATCCCAGATGGATGTTGGTCCACAACACAAACGCATTATATGCAGACACATCTAAGATGTTATAAAACACAACCATTGGCCATCTCCTGGTCATTCACTGACCAGGGTAGGTGGCAGTCAGCTTGTCCAGGTTGTCCACTTCTCCTTTGTTTTTATTGTAATCCAGGATAAGAATAGGCTTTTGTCAGTTCTTGATGACACAGCTGCATCGGTTTCTTTTTGGACACTATGAAACAACAGTGGTGATGTCTGTTAATGCATAGTCATATCGCGGACTACACGTTTTCCTTGGTTTTTCTCTGGGATGCCACTTGCAGGTTTGCCTGTGTAAATCTATAGATTCCATGCATAGCTTGTTTTTGCATCACAGGCTGCCAAGATTTTTATTCTGTATTTGTCTGGCTTACTGGGCCTGTATTGCCGAAAGGGGAATTTTCCACGTAAAGGGACAAAACATTCATCTACTGTCACCTGAGGCCCAGGGTGAAACAACAGTGGAAGGAGCTTCACCCATCTCTCCCAGTCATCCCTGATGGGAGCCAAGCTTTTCAGGTTTTGCTCTAGTATCTCTGTTGTCAAGTCTGAGGACTCTTGATATCATTCGAAAGGTCGGAAGTGACATTGTTGACCGGAAAATTGTTCTGCCTGATGACACGTCCCACAGACTATGAATGGCCTCATTGCAGGATCTGTACACTCCAACAGGAAGAAGAACACCAATATAAGCACCCAGGCATTGCTCATCAATGTCAATCCACATGTCCCCATTGACATTTTTTCCTTCAAGGTTTGTCAAAGAAATTAAGAGTTTTTTTTAGTGACAATGGCATGAACAATTCAAAACATGTATTGATGTCACTTAAGGTGCGTACACACTTCCAATTTTTATCGTTCCAATCGAACGACGAACGATCGATTGGGCAAAAAATTGTTCGTAAAAAAGTAACCAACGACGCCGACGAACGAGGAAAATTGTTGGAAACAAACGACCGGACCGGCGGATCGGATTGGGCGGCGATCGTTGAACATCGTTCGTGTGTACGGTCGTTCGTTGATCGTCCATGTTCAGAGCATGCGTGATGAACGAACGTCCGTTCACTTTCCTGTCGTGCACATAGTTCCTGTATCGTTCAAACGATCGTATCTATTGTGTGTACAATATCTACGAATGATCGTGTCGTTACCTCTATGTGCAGGATCGGTGCTATACGATCGTTCATATATATCGTGCAGGAACGTTCGTCGTTCGTTTTCCGACGATAATAATTGGAAGTGTGTACGTAGCTTTACTCTAGTCACAGCAAATCTTGTGATCCCAGGGGTCATTTTGATGATATTATCAGCAGCTCATATGCCATATACGTCAGGAGGTACTGAACTCCAGCAGATGTTGCCACTTTTGGATTTTAATGTTTCAGCAGGAATGGAAGCAGCTTCAACAGTGGTGGCCTCCTTATCAGATGTGTCTGTGATCCTGAGAGATAAGCCCTGAAAAGAGGAGGGAAGAGGAGAGGGCTGTTAGTGTGATGTTCTGTGACTGAGAGCTGACAGTCGGATTTCAGTTTTGTCACTAATTATTGGTATATAATCCTATATTATAACTGGGTCGAAACTGACCCTAAACAACACAAAGGTCATAATTTTCACCACAGCATTTTATCATTTAGTGAAATTGATTATTTTTGTTTTATTTTGTTTGCAAGATCCTGACAAAGTAAAAAAAAACCTAGATGCAATAAACACATTTATGTGGTACTTATATTTATTTAAAAAAACGAAAACAGGTCGTAAAGTATATAGGAAGGTAATTCACACCTCACCACACTGGATGTCCACACTGAATCAATTCCAGTAGTGAACATCTACTCCTCCAGTCTCCCCTCTGCCATAGCTCCCCATACTTGCTGCAGGCAAGGGCTCCAGTGTTTGTCATGCACTTGTGGACAGACAGTAGACAATTTTATCAGGAAAACTCGCAGTAAAGTCGCAGTCAGCAACTGAAAAGGAAACAGAAGTGTACCATTACGGGTTACCGAGCTTGCCCAGAAACTCCCAGTTTACTACCAGTCATTTTAGCAGAATAATTTCTTAAAAAGTGTTTTGGTGATAAAGTTCCTGCTCTGTTGAAAACAGTGCCTAACTTTGTGATGTCCTAGATGACTCCTGGAAATGGAATTCAGTAACTCTAACTCTGAATTTTGTACAGTGTTTTTTTTTTGTTTGTATATCCAAAAACAAATGCTTGCTTTTGTTTTTGCCAAGATGGCAAAATTGTTTACACAGATGTAATTAAGACTGGGTTCCCTTTTGGTTCCCTTTCTTTGTGTTTATAAATTTAATAACATTTTGTAAAGGTTTGGCTAGGATGTTAGCTTTACATAAACTTATTTGTCTTTGACAGGATCACCTCCTCCCAAGAAGCCATGTTTAACACCACCTGCTCCAGATACCACCAAAAAAACAGGTACAGGTGATCAGTCAGACCCAGAAAAGTTTTGTCAGCTCTGCAACGCCACATTTAACAATCCTCATATGGCACAACAACATTATGTGGGCAAGAAACACAAGAAACAGGAGACCAAAAGCAAGCTTATGACTATATATACCAGCTGTGGGAGCACTTTGCCGCAAAGTACACCTCTCACACCTCTAACGCCATGCTCTGCTTCAAGTGAGTCCGATGCTGAGCCTGATTTTTAAAACCCTACTATCTAATATATAAAGGGATGACTTAGTTTTTTATTTTTCTTAGTAGGGAATATTTTCATTTCCCCAGAATTTTATTTACAAGCCATTTCTGTTTACAGCACAGTTATTTCATCTCTTAATGTATGCATGACATGCTAGTGTATTCAAAGGTGTATCTTTGGGGATGTATATATTTTAAAGGATAGATTGATAGTTTAAAGAAACACATTCAATGTAGATTGGAGCTTGCACTATTTAGCTCTCTGTAAACTGGTCTGTTTTGCTTCCACTCTGCCTTCTCTATGTGGGATCGCAACAGGGTGTTGGTATGGACAAAACATGAGACAGCAGGCTTCCAGTTAAATTTCAGTGCAGGCCATCTTTATTACAGCAATGTTAGCAACAAGAAATGCAAAATGAACAGTGATTGGCTGAAGTACTAACTGCCGCACTCAAGTCCCTAAATGACTGGAGCAAGGTAGTTGTTCAAAAGTGCTGGGTGGTGCGCCCTGCTAAAAGGGGCTGGGGAGAACACTGCCAGTAAATTGGGATTGTGTTCAGGCAGGTTGTGGTTGACATAGTAGGTGGCCTGTTGCACAGGT
>NC_092859.1:74236251-74284988 GCF_032062135.1 Pyxicephalus adspersus | reverse complement strand
AGTTGGGTACAGGTCTTTCACAACCATTTACCCTTCTGCTGGGATTTGTTTATCCAAGGAAAATACAAAGTGTAAGTTAGTACTTTACAGACAAACAAAAACCTTATTCTATCTCAAGCAAAATACTCATTTCATTGTTTTGGATTGAGAGGGAAGGGTTAAAAACCTCTGTTAGTTTCTGAGACTTTCCCTAAGTTCCTGTCATGCTAACATTTTACCATGTAGGAAGTCAAGGGAACTTTCAGATCACTACATAGTTGGGGATATCGCTTATTATCTGTTTTTTTCCCTATCCCTATTTTATTTGTGTAGTGGTCGTGTGCCTGTTTTCTCACTTTTCTTGTGGACCTACATTTTACTAAAGAAAGTGGAACATTTTGATAGTGTAACACACTTTCGAACCTGATGGGGTTTAACAATGCTCTATGTACTGTATCTGGGGTGGAAGCGTTGTCACCCTAAGCTTACAAAACTACAAATGCCTTCCCCTCGTCCTAGCTACATTACATAAGGGTTGTTCAGGCATTCACAAAAGAAAGCAGGGACAGCTGATGCCATTGTTTATAAATGTATGTACATTAAACTAAAAATTCAAAGAATAACATGATCAACATAATTTTAAAAAGTTGTAGAAAATATAAGAATCACTAAGTCTACTTCAGTTATCCCTCTGATTTAAGGGCTTGTATCTTCACTGTATCTATGATTATGTGCCAATGAGGACAATAAACAGGTCTTCCTTACTTTATCTTGATTACACAGGGGAGCAGAGAAATTGGTAAATAATAATTTACTGAAGATATGATTGGTCGTGCTTCCAGATTGGCTCACAGAAAATGCTGAGGATGCTTTATGTCTGGCAAAATCAATATGTATTTGCTGTACTTTCTAGAAATATTCTTAGCCTGAAGAAAAAAAAAACAATGCAACTAGATTTTTGGTTTTGGGCCTTAACATATTTTAGGGTACGTTGAGTAGATATTGTGGGCTCTTTTTATAAATCGGCGAATCTGGCATTCACTCAAACATCTACAGGGAATCAACTACTTCCATTTAAACACATGAATCTGGAAGATTCCAATGAAGGAATGTTAGATTTCCTGTTTTATAAATAGGCCTTAACATCACTGTTACTCTATGTGGCTACTATGCAGAGTTGACCTGTTCCCTGGAATTTGCTTTTAGCCCTGGCCTACAGAATTTGACCCTCCCCAGTGGTAAGCCTGAGTGTAACCCGGGGTAAAAAAAATCAAGCTGAAAGCGGTAACTCCAAGTCACAATCGGGGTAGTTAAAAAAGTAAAAAAATAAACACTTACCTGGTCCCATCAGTGTCCCCTGGCGTCCCCCAGTGTCCTGCCATCCTCTGGCTGCATCCTCTTCCTCGATCTGTCCCCCGGAGACTGCGCTGACGTTCCCCGTGAGTTCCGAGTGATGTCGAGGCGTACAGCCATTTCTAGGGGCGCGGTGGGAATTTCAAATGTCTTTGTATTGCATTCAATACAAAATAACTGTATTGAATGCAATACACTGAATTTATATGTCTGAGAGCAGTACATTGGTGTTCATGAAAATGTATTCATTCATTCATAAAATCATGGCTAAGATTATTAAAATTGTTTTTTTTTTTTATTTTAATATTTTGACATGATTTTGTGTTTCAAACCTAATTATACTCATACTATTATATTATACTGTAACTTTTTAGTCATATAAATCCAGACAGATATTAACCACCCAGGAGGTTAAAGTGTAAGCAGATCTACTCTATCTACCAGACTTTGCCAGTCCTAGTTTTTTATAGTTTTTTTTTTTTTTTTATAAAGCCAATGATTGAGATATTAAGAAAGCTGACAATGCTGTATTATTGGTAAGGAATACTATATGCCTGGTTGTGAAGCTGATTTTTTGGTGTCAGTAATTTCAGACACACGCCAGAAACAAGCATGCACATAACACAATTGTTGAAGATATGTTGTAAACTCATTCTGGCTCTGTGATCAGAAGGTATTAAAGGGAGAGGATCAGGACACCTGGACAAGAAGGATTTTTAAGGACCAGGTATGTTTGAGCAATGGCATATTCTTTGTAAAAGGTCAGCTTTAGGCATAATTGGCACTTAGCATACATATTATATACTTTTTAGAGACGTTCCTCTATATTTATCTGCAGTTTGTAATACTTAATCAAAGCATGCGGGATGTATTCTTTTATAAAATTTCCTACTTCAGTATAGCAATGGAACATAACTTTGTACATGCTTTACAATGATTTTTACAGGAGGCACTGGGGAGACAGTCACCCCTCTCCTATTCACCTCCACACACCTTGTAGGTTATGATTAGTGTTATACGTGGTTTTGCAATTTAGGACAGGGAGCGAGCTTTGCCCAGCTGAGTAGGAGAGGGGCTACTGTCTCCGTGGAGGTTGGCCTGCCACTTTGTGGAGGTTAAAACCTATGTTGCTTTTAAAATTTTGACAAAGTTTGTGATTGTGTAAAGATAATGTGAATTTATCTCCCTCAAGCAAAAAGTGTTATATCCCATGAAAAAGCAGATACAGTCAAAAACATGTAAACAATTTGGAAATATTTTGAGAACTATATGAACAAACCATTACTACATTAAAAAGGAGGCCATTTGAACCTAATATATGAACATTTCTAGCTATATCTCAATATAGAGGGACATAGATGGTTACAGGGATTTAAGGGTAAATGATAAATTTTAGGGAGTTGTCCAAGGAGGACATGTATTGACTGCTATGGATTTCCCATGTTTCGAAATAAAGTCCTCTCACTTTGTTGTGCTTATGAGACCTTAAGGGAAGACAAATTCCCCAACTGTTAAAAAACAACATCTTGGGAGACTGATTTGGGTCTCTCGCTCTCTATGGAGCAAAAAGAGAATATTCTTTATTGGACTCATAAAACATCCATCGCCAGTAAATACCAAGAAACTTGTTTCAAGGTAGTCTCGAGATGGTACCGCACTCCTGGGAAACTACACCAAATTTTCCCAGAGGTATCAGACCGTTGCTGGCGGTGTCAGACAGAGAAAGGTACGCTGCTACACATATTTTGGCATTGCCCCCTCTTGCGAAATTTCTGGGTCACTGTTCGGACTATTGTTCAACAGATGTCAGACCAAGATATCCCTGATGACCCGGCTTTTTCCTTCTTCAACATAATTTATTTTCACGGAAGGCATACAAAAGCTCGGTCATCAGACACCTTATTGTGGCTGCCATTTCTTGTATTGCTGCTTGCTGTCGAAATCCGGCTCCACCCACGATTGGATCATGGCTTGGCAATGAAATCCATCCTATGGAGGATCTTACCTCCTCTATGAGGGGCACTGGCAGGAAAGTGGCTCATACATGGTACTACTGGTCACAATTTATGCTTACTACCGAATAACGAGATCTTGCTTCCTCTAATTGAAATCTACGTATGGTTTTCATACTCACATTTTTCCCTTTGGGAGCGATCCCCCCTACTTTGTGAACTCTTCAGTCCACTCTTCCCCCCGTCCCTTTTCCCTTGTGTCCCAACCCCCCACCCCCCACATACCCTTTTGTTGTATTATTTAATTACAGTTCTTTTCCTTTTTCTTTTTATTATTACTTGCACTTTTTTTAATTGTCTTATTGTATTGTTGCACCAAGTGTGCACTACTATGGTTGGAATATTTTTTATGGTTGTCATATTAGTCGATGCCTGTATATTTGGTTTTATTCCAATCCTGTGATATCCTGTTCCCCCTTCCCTGTTTTTATTGTACCCCGGTAAAAATTTTAAATTAAGAATGTTTAAAAAAAAAGCTGATGGATTTTAAGCCATTCCTACCCTAAATCTAAAACCAAAAAAATGAAAGTTTTAGTTTTGGATATACTTCTTTTTTCCCCCTAAGACTCTTAAGCTCTGCTGCTACACAGACCTAACAATTATTTTCTGTATTTCATATTGTGATACTTACCAAAATAATCAGAAGTATAACATGAAAGTAACCATGAATGTTTTTCAAGTAGGCAAAACAGTTGGAGCTAGGCGCATTGCAGTTCATATGATGACACTTTGTGCCCCTAACACTAGGGATACCCATCATAATAAATGCATGCTATTCCTGTGTCTTTCAGCTGGGAACGGCTTCACCTGTGACACATGCAATATTGTTGTGAATTCTATAGCACAGTATGAGGCTCACATCAGTGGTATGGCCCACTTGAAGGTTTGAGTATTAGAAGAAGCAAAGTTGTACCATATCCTGCAGTAACACTAAGGAAAGTTTCTGTGAGATTAAAAATGTTCTGTAGCTCCAGCTGAAAGAGTAATATTTCCATTGAAAGATATTTTTTTAGGAATAAAAATTCCTTTCTTAAAGAAATCTTCCAAAGTCACACGCTGGAGAGAACTCAAATCATCTATTGAGTGATGGGGTATTTTCTTTTACAGGTTTATTTAATATCATTCAGTGTGTTGAGTTTTCACACATAAATATCCTGTAATGAAAATTGCTGTTCTGCGTATTAGTTTAACTTATCCCACTTGTAATAATGTGGAGTAACACCACAAGGTGGTCCCCTACACACAATAATTTTATTTATACGTTAATACTAGATACTCGAGACAGTGAAGATCAGTTTTGTAGGTCAGTGGACTTTGCCCATTTCTTGTCCCAACCTTCTGATACATCTCCAGTTATTCACTTTCACCCCTTCCCCTATTTCAGCCAGCCCAAAAATACCCTATGCCTCTGAGTATGGCATTGCCAATGTCAGGTCTAATGGTTGAGGACTATCACATAATTAATAAGACTGTGTTATGGCCCATCTGAGCTGTGACACTGCATATTCACTGTGCCACTATGAAGAAAAAAGGAACCGCAGATTGATGGAAAGTTACCATTGAGTCTTGAGGGTGTTAATGTTTTCAAAGATAAATAATATGTTTACATGGGAGCAGCTCATTGTTTTTACTACATACATGTACATCTTCCTGCATTGGGGTACAAAATAGTTGTTATACTTTATTGCTCCCTTTCATTAAAAAAAAAAAGTCTGTGACTTGCAGAGTTACCTAATTTTAACATTGCAGTAATATTGTGATTTTTTTTCTTACTGAAAAGACACCTTACATCTTCTATAAATGGCAGCATTCTAAGTGGTAGTTTTATAGGAGTTAAAGCTCATTTGTCGTGTAAACATCTTTTTTGGGGTTTCACTTCACTCCCTGCCCTGGGTACCTTACAGGTAGCGAGAAGATGTCTCCCTTACCTACTCCCTTAGCTACTGTGCCCACATATGGCATGGAGTAAAAGACCCTGAAGTGTCTGTTGCTTTCAAAAAGAAACCTGCTGGAAGGATAAATGTTTAGGCAATGAGGGCTATCACTGCAGCGGCTTACATTTAACTTCCCTTCACTTCTACTCCTTCCCTTTTGCCCCCTCTCTGGGAACAAGGGGAAGAGGCTGTATGTATACACTAAGTCGCTACTTGGAACTGTAACAGACTCTTGTTGCCCCCATGTGACTGTGCTAAATATTGGCATAACCAAGTAACTCTGTAACCGGCTTCTCCATGCCATTGTATTTTTCTTCGCAATCCCTAAATTGAGCAGTGTTGGACTGAAGTACATGGGCTTCCACTGGCAAACATCAGTGTTAACCTGTTGCTGTGCAATTATGGAAAAAAGTTCAGGAGCTCCATTTTATTTGCATATGCTGATCCAGGAGGTATTTCATAAAATTATTGCCAGAACAGAACTGAACAGTTATATTTCTTTATTGATGATGAAAACAAAAATAACACATAGAATAAAGGACAACTGGATACTTTATTGATATGTAATTGCTCAGCCTATTCCCAACAAACAGAGATTATTTTTTATTTGAATGTGTTGTATCTTTTATTTCTCTATTTGATAAAACCAATCGATTTGTAGCTTAATTTGTTTTAAATAAATATTTTCCTTTTTTATTGCACTTTCTTTAGTTGAGTAAAATGAGACAAAATAGTGTGTGTTTTTGTTTTATTCATGTGTTACTGAAAACAGATTATCTCCTGACTTTTGGTGTAGTGTATTGGCTATGCAGATTTCTAGCTTAGTTACAATTCATCTCTGATCAACACAGGCTTGTTTACTAAGGCTAAAGAAAAAGTTCGCTAAATAAAAGCAGCCAATGAGAATTCATCTTTCTAACAACACAAAGTAAAATCTGGTTATTACGGGTTACTATGCGTTTATTTTGCGCATTACTGCCTTATTAGGGATTTTACATTAGACTGAATTATAATAACTAATATTTGAAAACACCAATAATAACCTTTCAAATGTTTCTTCATAGCCGTCAAGCTTGTTGCTCAGTAACACATATGTGTTATAAGGGTTGTAGTTGCAGCATGGACCCTTTGCAACCCAAATGTTCCATACTTATTCCTAGTTTAGACTTACAGATTTTTACAGATTTGGCACCCGCCACAGTATTACGCCGTAGGCAACTGAAACCCTACCTACAGATACTACAGAAACAACAGATTCCATACAGATGGGGCTTCCCCTTTAAATTGATCTTCTCTTATGAGGGCAAAATGCAAGCCATTTCTTCATCAGGGGAGGCTAAAGTGTGCTTCCAAGCATTGGGACTGTCGGATAATGATCTGTCAGAGAAATCAAAAGCTGCAGAACGTACTTGTGCCCCCACATCGTGGTCAGAGGTTTTCCAGCAACAAAAGGGGACCAAAGAATATAAGATAGCAACATCACTTAAACGTCTGAGATTCTCCCAGAGTAGTATTTGAATATCCATACTGAATTAATGTTTGTTCTGATGTTTGCTCTTTGTAGGCACTGTATCATTTTAGGGAGGCTGAAGTCTCTTTATTCATATAATAGATATTTCTAGAGCTATGAAGTTTTTACTGTAATCTGGATCATGTTATTTGTATGATATTGATCACATAAGGAATGATGTTTGGTGTTTTCTAGGCACTTAAAAATAACCTAGGTCCTGGAAGTCACTGCGTACTCCTACTGCCACTAGAAAATCCTCAATGTTTTTGAGGAATATGTCTAGTGTGATCATTGGGAAGACAGAAAGGTTTCTGTCCCCCTTTGTGGGCACTAGTGGGTTGCAGTGTCAAGTAGAGAGGATGTGGGGTGGGAAAAGGTCCCAATTCCACATTGCTTGGGAATATATGTGGTATATGGTGTTAGTCTTGTGTGGTCTTTGTCTTCCTGGGTTTTGTTTTGTGGTTTCCCTATTTTTCTTGATGTTAGGTAGGTGGCTTGCGGTACAATATTGATGATGGAATTATTCTAGTGACATGAAAGTATGACAAAATGGTAATATCAATTTTATCTCCTAATGTGCAGGGTTTCAAATCTCCAGTCAAGAGGACACAAGCATTCCAATTTTTTCATAAACAAAAGGCAGATTTTTCTACTGTTTCCTGCCCAAAATATTTTCATGCCGCCTATTCTACCATTTTTAAGGCAAATGCTGTAGTAAAGCGGAGAGGAGTGTTCATTATGCTCTTAATGACAATCAGTTACACTTTTTTGAAAGCCTTATGAACTTAGTACGCCAATATGTACGGGGCATCCTGATATTATGTGGCGATACGCATGTACCTTTGATGCCAAATTTGGACAGGAAAATGGTGTCAATGGATACTGATATAGTTAGAGATACTAGTACACCCAATAGACTACTTGAATTATTTAGATCTGAGACACTAATAGAATTGTGGAGAGAACCGCACCCTAAAGATTTAGAATTTATTCATTTCTCACATCCCCATCAACTGTTAACGCATTTAGACCACAACTTTATATATCAGGGGGCATTGCCGTTGGTAACAATATGTGATATTCGGGCGATTTCATGGTCTGACTATGATGCTGTTTGGGCTACATTATCTTTCCTTTTCCCGAAACCAGAATCATTTAAATGGTCACTTAATGACTCATTGTTAAGCAATCCAGTGTCCACATCAGAGCTGTCAGCATTGTAAAACTCCGCTGAGGGCAGAGTAAAATTACACCAGCTTGGAATCAACTTTAGCCTCCGTGAAAATGCAAAGGACTTACACCGGGAAAGTGGTACTCTCTTGGCAACACTGAGATAATTGGGAACTATATCAACCTGCAGGGTCTGCATTTGGAGAGCAGGTGGAAGTGCATTTGGAGTCTGTGCAGGCTGGTTCCTGACTTTTGGAAGGGCTTATACACAAAACAAGTGTTGCAGCATTGCAAATTACAGGCTCTTTGGGGTACTTGTCCATTGATTTAGAATTGTGTATAACACTCAAAAACTCACATGACCCTCAGTGCATGCTGTAAAAAGTAGGGTTTGCTTAAGGTTCCTTGGAATAAAAATGTGAAGTGCCAGTTGTCAGTGGAATACTTATTCTGATTTTGTGCACAAGTTTCTGGCCATATCAGTATGGAACAGATTGCATTGCTGCAGACTTAAGCTACGTACACACGTCCAGCGGTTCTTCCCCGATAACTGGCTCAGGGCCGATATCGGGCGAGAATCTGGCGTGTGTACAGTGCTAGTCGTTGGAAAGGATCGTGAAAGATCCTTTCCAATGACTATTATTGCACGTGTGTATGCGGCTTTACTTCTAAGGTTGTCAGTATTGTGCTGATTCTATCTCTGTGAATAATATTTTAATGGTATCAGTAGTGTCAATTATTCTGTAGGACATTTTTCTAGCTTGTCGTTCCTACGCTGTCTCTATAGACCTTGTTTAGTCTGTGTCAGTAAAGTAATTATTTATTTGCAGTTGTGTTGTGTTTGAGTTTTCTGAATGTGTCAGTTTAGTATTTTTATCTCTGTAGTCGTGTTACAAGTTGTAATTTTGCTGATTTGGTTTTCATTTACTTCTCCCTTTTGACAGTGTTTCTACCTCAGATGCCATTATTTGCATACATAAGTTTTGGGTGAACAGCTCTGCTAGCCTCCTAAGACTGCAGGGGTTCAACTATAGGTAAAGCTAGGTTCAGAGGTTGTTATGTACATGAGCCAACAATAATGTCATTGTCGGATAACCTGTAAAAAATAAAAAAAAGAACAAGGTAAAATAAAAACACATACAAATAAATTAATTTAAGATTAATTTTTATTTTATTTTTTTCCCGAATTTTTGCTGTCGAATCCCGTGTTTTTCGGGTCGGGTCTATCCAAATTCGAACAGCCATATTCGGGTCGAATATAGGGACAACCCGAATTCAAACATCAACACTAGTTGATTGATGATGTAAAATTAAATGTAATGAAAAGTAATAATAAAGAAATTGAAACAGAAAAAGCACACTTTTTACTGTCTGTTGACAGTACTGTTTTGGCTTACCTGTTTGTGTCTAATCTTTTGGCATTCTGATGGGTGCAACAGATGCTCTGTATATTGTGTTGTGTTTTAATGTGCGTTTACCCTGTATAAAACTCCTAGTGGAAAAAAATTAAACAGATGTTTTCTTTATTTGTGTGCTCTCTTAATATTTTTCTGAGAAAAGGGGTAATCTAAAGAATTAAATTAGACATAAGTACCAATTATCTCATAGACTACAGCCCTCTGGTCATACATGACATGCCTCAAATAGCAAACCTTACATTTATGAAATATATATATTATTTAATAATATCCCACATCCATATCACAATCAGCCGGTGCTCCACTTTGGTTTGTGCTGCTTATATTTCATACAATTTCTGTGGAAGCCAATTACCGCTCTTTATGTTTTTGGAAAAGTGAGAGAAAACAAAGTTCCTAAAGGAAACCCTTTTAATAGGGGGCCCCCCGATGTCCACCACCCCACCATGGGGAATGAGTATAGATTGTGTAAACTGTCCTAAAAATAAGGACACTACACCATGTATAAAAATTATTTATTCATCCCTTTTAATTTATTCTTCCTATTAGTATTTATACTAATACGTACGTTTTCAGGATCCAACAATGTGTATATATGCCCACCATGGATGATCCATCTATCCATTTATCCTACACCGTCTGCCGTCTCCACACTGAAGTGATCCCCGGATGGATGCATCATTTTTTGTGGGCTCCTATACCATACCTCTCAACAAAGGCAAAGGCAGTGGCATGCTTAACTTGTGGCAAACAGTGGGCATGGCCTAGTGGGCAGAGTAAAATTACACCAGCTTGGAATCAACTTTAGCCTCCGTGAAAATGCAAAGGACTTACACCGGGAAAGTGGTACTCTCTTGGCAACACAAATGCAAATTTTGCAGAAAGTGGAGCCCTGCCCTTCATCTGCAAAATTTTGGTTGGCAGCTCAGGTTTATTTTTTCTCATTGTGCCTACCATGGTAAGTTTCCTCCTGAGAAGTTCTTGTCCAAGGTCATAGCTGGTAAAAAAAAAAATTCACACATGATATTGTGGCCCCGCAGTCCAGCTGTCATATCGAGGATTATACGTTTTACTTGGTCATTCTCTGGGATGCCACTTGCAGGTTTGCCTGTGTAAATCTGTAGATTCCACGCATAGGTTGTTTTTGCATCACAGGCTGCCAAGATTTTTATTCCGTTTTTGTCTGGCTTACTGGGCATGTAATGCCGGAAGGGGAATTTTCCACGAAAAAGGGACAAAATCTACTGTCACCTGAGGCCCAGGGTGAAACATCAGTGGAAGAAACAACAGCCATTTCTCACAGACATCCCTGATGGGAGCAAGCTTGTCAGCTTTTGCTCTAGTATCTCTGTTGTCAAATCTAAGGACTCTTGATATCATTCGAAACGTCAGACGTGACATTGTAGACCGGAAAATTGTTCTGCCTGATGACGTGTCCCGGAGACTATGAGTGGCCTCATTGCAGGATCTGTACACTCCAGCAAGAAGAACACCAATATAAGCATCCAGGCATTGCTCATCAATGTCATTCCACATGTACCCATGGACTTTTTTTCCTTCAAGGTTTGTTAAAGAAATTATGACTTTTTTTAGTGACAATGGCATGAACAATTCAAAACATGTATTGATGTCACTTATTCTAGTCACAGCAAATCTTGTGATCCCAGGGGTCATTTTAATGACATTATCAGCAGCTCATATGCCCTGTACACCAGGAGGTACTGAACTTCAACAGATGTTACCACTTTTGGATTTGAATGTTTCAGCAGGAATGGAAGCAGCTTCTGCAGTGGTGGCCTCCTCATCAGACTCATCAGATGTGTCTGTGAAGCCTGAGAGATAAGCCCTGAAAAGAGGAGGGAAGAGGAGAGGGCTGGTTGTTAGTGTGATGTTCTGTGTCTCAGAGTTGACAGTCGGATTTCAGTTTTGTCACTGATTATTGTTATATAATCCTATATTATAATTGGGTCGAAACTGACCCTAAACAACACAAAGGTCATAATTTTCACCACAGCATTTTATAATTTAATGAAATTGATTATTTTTGTTTTATTTTGTTTGCAAGATCCCCACAAAGTAAAAAAAAACCTTGATGCAATAAACACATTCATGTGGTACTTATAATAATATAAAAAAATATTTAGGAAGGTAAGTCACACCTCACTCACCACACTGGATGTCCACACTGAGTCACTTCCAGTAGCAAACATCTACTCCTCCAGTCTCCCCTCCGCCATAGCTCCCCATACTTGCTGCAGGCAAGGGCTCCATTGGCTGTCATATATTTGTGGACAGACAGTAAACAATTTCATCAGGAAACTCTAAAGTCGCAGTCAGCCACTGAAAAGGAGACGTACCATTATGGGTTACCGAGCTTGCCCAGAAACTCCTACTTCCACTTCACCTACATAACATAAACTTTTATCCAGAAGCTGAGAGAAGGGGAATACCATAGATTGTCACTACATTGACATCAGCAAGTCTGCCTGGGCATCATTTCCATGATGACAGCACCAAGCAGCAGTGTCATAGCTTTGGGATTTGGCCGCAGTACATACTGTAAAATCCCCTTCATCTGCACACAGTCTCAGAATAGGGGATGCTGAGATAGAATATTCATGGGAAACAAGAAACTGGGGATCCTGCTGACTGCAGAGCACAGGACAGACAGCTGATTGCTTGACCTTCTTTTCTACTGCATAGTGACGCTGTCAAAGGAAATAAGCTGTGTTGGCTTATTGCACAGAACCACCAGCCAGATAATAGTCTCTTAGGATTCTAAATTGTGATCAGATTTCATGTGCGCACAGGAAAAAAACATCCAGGGACAGGTGACCACATTGCCATGCCTTTCTCTGTCTCCTACAGCGGGCTGACATCAAGAGATTGAGTACAGCTATACAAGGCATAATTCTCTGCTGCTGTGCTTGTGAGTCCAATACAGTCAGTTTAGGTAGTTAAAAGAAAGTTGAGATAGAAAGTAAAAAAACACAAACACAGTGCTTGCAATTTTGAGCTATTGTGCTACTGTGAAATAGGGCCACTTTGGAGCAGTTAATAGGGAAAGATAGGAAATAAAAATAAAAATAATATGGGGCAGAGGGTGATTACTAGGGTGCCATTTTCTGCTACTGACAAATAAGAAAATTGAGTTAAAATTAAATAAAAATGTTCTGCTACTGCTAAAAATGATGTTAAGCTGATGTTAATTGAAAAGCCCCTGAACATAGTGTCATTAATAAAATTGCTAGGGAGTCAAGGACCAGACAAACATGAGCATTTCACAGTGAACATGAGTATAGGAGACAAAATATGTTAATAATCTGTTAATAATAATCAGTAAATAATATGTTAATAAAGGTTGACTTGCCATTAGGGTGTTACTTGCTAGCATCTTAAGTGAAAAAATTGATATGTGTAGAGAAACCGGACTTTACCGGCATAAAACTCTTAAAACTTTTTATTGGTACATCATATTAAAAAGTAAAATAATTTTTGCAGTGCCCCAGAATGGGAACCACTCCCATATTACAATATACAGACATTCATCCACTTTTCATAAAAGTATCTACATAAATACAATATAGCAAGTCTCACAAGAAGTGGCAGTGTATCATCGACGCGTTTCGTGGTGTTAGATGACTGATCATTAAGAGATAGGTGGTGATGTACAAGTAGAAATGACATGCAGGAAATAATATTGTGTGCACATCCAAAAGTTCAAATGTAGCATAAACCCAGGAGAATGGAGAACTGACTGCATTGCTGTGTTTGTGCACTGTGCCTTTCAAATTTTTGTCACAACAGAAGACAGCTAGCATAGCAATGGTATATTTGTTGAATGAGAAACACAGCTATGAAACATCACCAGCCAGAAAACGTACAGTGTGGCATAAAGATTGGCTATATATTGGATTGTAAAATGTATTGCATTGAAATCAGTTTTGTAAATTTTGCATTTCACTATTGGAAAACATTAGAAATGATCTCTACTTCATTGATGAGTGCTCTCAAAGACCTTTTCTTTCAGCATTTGCACTATTTAAAAAAAGATATGTATGAGAAAACCCATATCCCTAAAACAGAGATTCATATAAACACTTGTATACCTTGTAACTGGAAGGTGATTAGAAGATCTTAAGTTTAGCACTGGTATTTCACCCCAAGAGTTGGGACACATCATTCTAGAGACATATCAATCATCACAATCATTGAGTGTTTGAAAAACGATTACACAAAGGTAAGGACTCGACAACGCAAGTTACATAAAAAGAGGAATTTATTTTTTTATATGTGCAAAAAAGTTGACAATTTGTTGTAAACAAATCATGAACATATGTGCAAATGTTTTTTCCTGTAATAAAAGTAAATAATGCATAATTTTTATAACGTATTAAGAATTCAAATAAAAACCATCCAAGTTTAAAAAAGTACATTACATACAAAACTGAAGCATATGAACAATAACAATAATGAGTGTTGATAACTACAAACTGGTGTAACCTAAATGTTCTTGATGGTAAAATTTCTCAGAAGTGTGGCTTGGATGATGGCGATGGTGGGACTCAGATACAGGTGGGGAATTTCAGGGGGTGGGTGATGGTGTGAGTACATGGAAGGAAATGTGTATTGTGGGAAATGAGGATTAAACTACCATATCAAGCCTTATTTAGCACATCCATTATGATCAGTTAAACTGCCCATGTTTGTTCCTATGTCACCATATGCAAATTTTGCTGCAATGCTATATGCAATGGCATAAACCTTAGGAAAGAGCTTCTTGGATAGCTTTTCTTTTCTCCTGATCTTCCTGTTTGTGTGGTTAATTATTAGATAGGGGTTTGCAAAAATAGTGGGTGGACCCTCTGTTAAATCTCTGGAAGTGCTCTGCTGGAAAATAAAATATTACATATAACAGAAGAATACACGTACTAAAGAATAGATTTAATTTTATCTGAATTTTATCTCTGGTAGATATTCCAAGCTAAGAATTGCCCTACCCAAAACTATACCCCTATGTGAAAGAAACGTTTGTTTGTCTACCACCTGGACCAAGACCTGGCCATACCTGGAAGGAGTTCGGGATAACCCCAAAGAAGATTGAGGAAAGCATAAGTGGAGCAAATGTTTGGTTTAATCTTCAATTTGTCCTAGAGTAGGAGTGATTAGGAAAGTAACAGGCAAAGAATCCGTGGTCTCAAATGGGTCAGAAGCCACATAATAGTTTCTACAATGAGTAAGGGGCATGAAAAATTCTCAATCACTACCCATCACTACCCAATGAGCATTAGCCCAAGACCTAAAGAGAAAGTTTGGCCATTGGCACTACACCCCCCCCCAACAATCATAGTCACTTTTTGATTTCTACTTCTTTTCTGACCCCAAATAAATTTTGGAGCCTTGAGGTAAATTCTAGGAATTGTTATATAGAGTGTGAGGACAAGATATAGAACTCTGGATAGTACAGGCATGGGGGTAAGGCAAATGCACAAGTATTGTTGGAAGACAGGATCCTCTGCAGGGCTGACATGGACACAAAAGTACAAAACAATATAAACAGGTTAGAAAGCATTGTGGGGGGAAATGATATATACATAAGAATATCATCCACAAATAAAGCACATTGGGAAAGAAACCCTCCTAACAAAACTTTTCCTCCAGGTGAGTGATACTGTATAATGATGACAGGAACATTTATAAAGTGGCCACAAAAACCCATTCACTTGAGAACTGAAAAAAAATAGCTCCAAGAGATACTCCAAGAGCTCCAAGAGATACTTTCTGAAGGTTTATGGATAGAAGCATGACCTCTCTCTGAGGTCAGGAGTCTGTCTATAATGAAGAACTCCAACCTAGTCTGGGTAAATATAAAGTCCCAAAAAAAAGTTTATTTTGAAGTCACAATTTATAAGGCGTGATCTTTACCCACGTATGACACTGATGTAAACCAAATTGGCCTCTGACGGTAAAGTCAGAACCTTCCTGCAAAATAATTAAAGAGGGAAATAGGTGGGAAGCTAGTTGTGGACTATATCATTTGATAAACAATCCGAATCAGGTGCACAGTTATTTTTGAGAAACATAATAACTTTAGGAGCTTTTTCAACTGTAAATTGGGCCTCTAAAAATTACTCTACTGAGAAACCAGAGGAGACCAGAAATAAGTCATAAAGATTGTTATAGAACTCAAGCAACTCAATTAGGGTGATCTTAGGTAAAGCATGAAGTTTGGGTCTGGGGGTAAGTTTATTGGCTAGGAACCTACCAGGCTTGTTGCTCCAGAGGAAAAATGTGTGAACTCCCAGCCATATAGGCTTTTCATGACATGTAATGAGATTGAGGTTTTTCACAGTCCTCAAGAAATCAGTTTGTGGCCTTAAGTTGGGTTGGGTTTGGTTTCATATAGTCAAGTATGAGAATTTTAAGACGAGAGGTAATCTTAATATGATCACTATGGTGTGTAACTTTATGGACCACCCAGTTATTATAAGAGGAAGTATCCTCAGCTTGGGTAAAAATAAAATAGGTCAAGAATTGGTCAAGGATTCCACCTTGGAGCAAATTTGTAATTTAGTAAACTGTTGTTTATTGTCCAATAAACAAAAAAGAAATAAGGCTACAAGGCAAAAAGATCTGGCAATCCTGGAATACTGTTTATGAGCTGCAAAATAAAATGTGTAGTCCTTCAATGAACTTGAGATGTCAATTCAGTCATATTGTTTCTTAAAATAACACAGGTGTCTGGCTTTGTTTTGGAGGGTGCCCATGTGTAGAGACCCTAGAATTGTCTAGAATCTGATCTAAGGCTAAATTAGTGGTCCCTAGCAAGATCAGGTTACCCTGAACTCTAGGCATAATTTTAGAAAACAGTTAAGAAATACATTTAACCAGAGGTGGGAGCATAATAAACTACAATGGTCACTAATTTCAATGCCCCAGAGCCAGAAACCAGTAAATATCTTCTCCCATGAGCTGGGAAAAACCACAGCACACCAAGCACATGTGTCACCAAATGCTCAATCATTCGCTGGGAATACACACGCCAGATAACAACAAATCATTGGACAAATAGATCCATCAGGATAGTCCTTTGTTTTAAAATGAGAATCCTGGTTCATCATTGTCTTTGGACATAAGTTTCACAAAAGATTAGAAAAAAACGAGTCAGGCATCTTTAAGACGTTGTTAATTTTATCTTGCGTGTATGTATGCGGCTTAATTGTAGTAAGATATATAGAGTAAAATAGATTGGGGTGTCCTACTGTTGTTTATAAAAAATAAAAAAAGGCGCACAGTATTTCCCAAGACGGCTTCAGACCGGATACCTTAAACATCATAACTGAAGGCCCAATCAACTACTAGGTGTCCAGGATAGACATGTGAGAAGAGCTTAATGAACATATTCTAGAGGTCCCGTCTGCCCTGCCCAACCAGGCTTGGGTCTCTGATGACACTCCTTTGTCTGATTACAACGATTAGATCCAAGGTGCAGCCAAGTCTTTGTCTATGACAAACCATACTTTTTACTAAACCATATACCATTTACTAAATGAGCAGCACACACTCTGCCCTCTACCTGGTGGTGCTACCACTGTTTCTGCTGTCACTGCTTCTTCCAGATTCTCCCCACTACAGAAAATCTGCATTCGGCACTGAATTGATAAATAGCTGATGCTGAGCTGCTCACTAATCCCAGTGCTTCTAAAAAAGCATCCTTCTCCTCCTTCAATCCCACCACACTCCCCTTCTTCTCTACACCTCTCCTTTCAAAACTTAGGTTAAACTGGGCGAGCTAAAGCTCACATTTACCTCTGCTATGGGACCTTACTAATGTTTTTAAATAGACCAACATCCCTCCAAGGCCTCCTGCCTCTGCTATGAGATATAAGTCATGTTTTAGAAAGGCTCCCCAAGGCCCTCTTCTCCAAGGCCTGTGCAATATTTTCGAAGGAAGATCCCTCCAAGGACCTTTGCCCATTTTTTCAGGTTTGTAAAATTTGCTGTGCAAATGTGGTATCAGGGCTAACCAAAACAGTAAGGGCTGATGTTCAAATATTTTGTTACCAAGAAAGCTATTGTGCTTTTAAATGTCATACATGGTAGCTTGTAGCTTGTATCAGCAAACCCAGAGGGGTGGTAAAAAAATTGTTTTCATTATTTATTACTGAATATGAGGTTTATTAATAAGTTTAGCTATACTTAAATTCATTTGGAGAAATAAATTGTTATTTCTTTAAATAACCACATGGTGGCACTCTTCAAACAGTTGAGTTTATGATAGAAACTACTACTCAAGCCTGAAAAGTTAAGTTTTGCTGTTCTAAATGTATGGTATTGCCTGCATCTTCTAGCCCTCCTGGAATTGTTTTTGCCTGGTAAAGCAGACTATTAGCAACGCAGTGGTGAGGTGTAATGGCAAGCTCCAATAGAGAGAGTGAGAATTGTCAGAGCTTTAACTGGAGTAAAGCAGGGGCAAGAATAACTGGTAAAGATTTGTACACCCTGCAGTTGTTACATCCCAACAGCTTCCTGTAAAGTTTTACCCATAGGAATATATAACCATTGGATATTTTGTACTTGAACATTTAACGGTCGATTTCTCCCCACTCTCACTTCTCCCCTACCTTTTTCAGTAGCTAATCCCTGGAAAAAAAAGAAAACATCTAAATGCCCTTTTTAGTCATTTAAAGTCAGGATCATGTGACTCCATCTCTGGGTGAGCTCTCTTTATTACATTTAGATTTAGCTGGGTCCTTCTTCGTCCACATAATTTGCTGCATAACATAGAAACTTCCTATTGGCTGTCAGTAGTTGGATCCTCTACCAATAAAGAAGTGGAGTAATGTCAGCTTTGGCTGGTGTAGGTTGATGAGCAGTGATTGATGAACAGACCCCACCACTTTCTAGGAACTTGGATGGCAGATTTAGGTGAAATATGAGGGACCCTATATTTGCCCCTTCCTTTAGTAACACAGCACCAGAGCTATCAGATACTCCTTGTTGTCCAATAGCAAAGATCAAGCAACACTTACATATTGTGCATTAAATGTAAAATCATTTTTTATTACAAACAATAAAAAAACAGCCCCACTTAGGAACTCTTCCATGTAAGCTTAGTAATTGACATTTGGATAAAAGTGCACCTGGCCTAACCCCGAGGAGTGTGGCTTAGTATTGGCATTCTTTGGCCAGGGAATGCTGGTGAGGGAATTGAGAAATCCACTGGTGAATAAAAGCAACCTGAATCGGACACAAATGCTAATGGATCCATTAAAAAAGCAGTAATAGTCCAGACCATGAGAGCAATGATGCACATGCATTGCCTGGCCAACAAGAACAGAAGACTCACTATCTTCTTTAGTCTTGTACTTCTGTTGCCTCAATGACTCTTATATCCTCAATGATTCAACATATCATCTAGGTAAGAAGATAGACACATCATCTCAAGTCTCAAGAATGCCACTAATGATAACAGTATCCATGCACACACAGTGCAACCTAAAAAAAGACAGGCAAAAGCGAAAGTAACTACACATAACTATGCTCTAGACCACCACAACCTGTCAGAAGAGTATCCAAAGAGGATATCCACAACCAGCCATTTAGGACATATATAGAAAACAGCAAGAGAACTAGGAGCCATGGGAACTAATTAACTGCTTCAAAGGTCCCAGTCCATCCAGGGGAGCATGAACCTGGTTAGTGAAAACAGGACACAACAGCATCCACAGGATAGTCTATCACAAGAACAAAAGAGGAACAGGTGAGTAAGGGGTCAGTCTTATTTTTTTGTCAAGGGGTGGTCCTATTGATTGGCGGGACAGAGGAAACCCCATGGTGCTGGAGAAAAATTATGGTAAGTATTGATAAAAAATTTCCATAGTTAATGCAACTCACAATTTACCTCTAAATCATGGGGTGAGGTGTTGCAGTGACATCCAGATTGAATAATACCCCAATGTACTGGTAAAGTAGTGGGCAAAGTACCTGCCCTACATTCATTGCAGAGAGCTTCATTAAAATGGTTCACATTTGATTTTATTTGTTCCTTGAGTTCTGCCAGTTTGTTCAGAAAAGTTTTCCTTAATACGCCACTTGCATGGTAACAAAAAAGAATATGAAGGTAGTCTGCTGCATCAAGACCTGCCATTATTATATTTTGATGTTCAAGGAGAGGAACTGAACTTGTTATATTGGCTCTTTTGCTTTGCTGGTAATATCTCTGCTGCTGCATGTCCTATCCCTGTGCAATGTTGACATTAGTACCCAATGAGAAAAGAGCAGAGGTGATGAAAACTAGGCTTCATTAAGAGCATTGTTATCCTTTATCTTTCTATGATTAACTTCTGCACATTCTCATGTCTTTGGTCCAACTTTTTGCTTGAGTGTCCCTGGAGTAACATAGTGACTGCATAAGAATGGAATCCATGTCCTGTTACCCAGGAAGCTACTGGTGCCTGCTGTCTGTTCTGCACACACCTGTTCAGCTCCGGCAGCTGTGTTACAGGAAGATTGTTGAATTTTATTAGGCAGGGAGTTCATTGTTCAGAGCTTGAACAGAAAGCAGTACCAGTGCCATGGCTGTGCACAGTCTATACACTTGTCTGGTTTGTCATACCAGAGATTGTCTTTTGACTGCTGCATATTTCCCTCTGCTTACATTTTGGGTTGAAGCTTTTACTAAGCTGAATTCTATTGCAGAATCATATCACAGAAACGCTATTTGGATTTTCAACAAATGCTATTATCAATGCTGGTACCAATCAGATAGATAGATCTGAAAAAGTGATATGTTATCTGTTAGTATACAATAATGTTTACCTGCCTATGAATAGACTGGTGTTCTGGAAGATTTAACATGTGCTACTTTCAGCAAAGCCAATACTGGTTATAGTTACCTGTAAAACCTTTATTGATGCAGCAAAGTTACATCAGGATATAATGTTATTTTAAACCCTACCAATGCATTTTAAGTCCTAATGTAATTTAAATGGTATGTGCTTTCAGCCTTGCTAAATGTTGATATCCAGAGGTAACAATATGGACTAGCAACCAAATGGGCGATGACAAATATAGATATATCAGCTTGAAGCAGTAACTGGTTTGTGTACAACAAATGCTTACTATATTGTGTTGTGTTTTAATATGTATTCCTCCAGTAAAAAATCCCTGGTGTTTAAAAATTAAGTGATTTTTTAAAATTTGTGTCTGCTTGTACTTAATATATATATAAAGGCCTTTTAGGCACTTAAATCTAAAATCCATTTTGTCCTATAATTTATTATTTAATGACTGAGGTTCTCCTCTTTTCAAGAGGTTTTCTTCTTTTTAAAATTTGCATGAGGTCCTTTGAGGTATCATATGGCTGTAGAATTAATTTATTACACATGCGCCCTGTGTTGCATTCTCACAAATACTTTACATCACTACAAACATTTTTTGATGCTGGGGTGGCATACCTGTCCATTTTTACTAGCAATAGAGGACAGACCAATTAGAGCCAGTCATATGTAAGAATATGTGGTTAGGACTCCTACAGGACACTGAAGTTACATCAGAACACCTTTTAGGAGGAGAGTAGGTAAGTATCGCTGTAAGCACGTGTGCTCAGAGCAATTCTTAAAGCTGCACTCTAAGTACTCCACCTCGCAACCAACTTGTGCCCACACCCCCTCCCCCTTTCAGCTGCTTGACTAGTTTGCCACTTTGCCATGGAAAAAAAATGCCTTTTCCCAAAAGTTTTGCAGCTACCAAGAACCCAAGAGGTTGAAGATAGAAAATAAATAATTGCAAGCAGGAAGCCTTTTTTTGGAGAATGGACATGCTATGACTGTTTGCAGTTTTCTACTGAATGTACATTGAGCTGTTAGAGTGCAACTCAGTGTATAATCCTGGCATACCTGGGTATTCAGGTGCATGAGTCGGAGTTTTATCATTGTTGCCTGGTCAATCAAGATAGATAAAGACCTGAACCAAAAATAAGACCAGGCAAAGATGTCAGCACCGGCGATGGAGCAAGGATAGGTGAATTTATTTCTGCTTTAAATACAGTTTTATTATGAGCAAGTGGATGGTACATTTGTTATGTGTATCTAATTGCAAAGGATTTATTCATGTCAAATGTAATATTCATTGAAAATTCCATCAGGAGAAAATCTCAAAGTGTTTGCCTAGCAAAACAGGTAAAGCTAGGAAAATGTCCTGAAAAGAGTGCAGGCACTCTACAGGTAGTACTGTGTGAGCCATTACCACTGGAACTAGAACTCTAAGGATATCATTATAAAATGGAGGAGGGAGTTGTGCAGTCAAGATAAAAAGGTTAGGGTTTCCAGCAGATAGGCAGTAAAGGACTCAGACAAATGCAGGGTTAGGATAGACTGACAGCAAGTAGGCAATAGAGAGGTAAAAGGTCAGTGGATAGGCTGGGTCAGCAACTTATAGGCAGTTAAGTACCAAGTAAACAGAAAAGGCATGGTCAGAAACAGGCAAGAATAGTTGGAATTCACAGGGCTTGGGTCAGAACAGAGCTTGATAGTATGCTAAAGATGACTTACCACTACCTCAAAACAAGGCTAAGCCTTTAATAGAGCATTTGGTGCCAAAGCCAAAACTAGGTCTGTATAAAGACAGAAGCATATGCTGGGAAAACACTCATCTAGCTCTACCACCAAAAAAAGTTCTGTGTATCCACACATGGAAAGGTACCTGCGAAACCATACTAAACCATACCATACTGTCTTTTCTATTTTGAGCCAATAAGAAAAGCCTCAACTTTCAGTTTGGGTAAGGACTACCCAAAAGATGGTTTGCAGTATGTTTTCTTCAAATAAATCAGTATGTTAATTTTCCATTGGTACACAGAAATTTCCAGTTGTGCAAAATATCTAATGTCACTGTTCTTATGATGGACTCAACAAAGTTATCATTTGCAAGAGATTTCTGTAGTCCATTAGTTCAGCTTAGGGTCCAGTTTTCACATTTGTGGGTTACATGATGTTGGCTTGCACCAGTTGTTTTCAGGACACTAGAAACCAGGAATAGTAGCAGCTCTCAATTTTTTTATTTTTTTTGGTCTTATGACATAAACCATCTTTTTTAGCGCATGTACAACATTACCTTAGATTAAATAATGGACCAGTTCCTTATAAGCACCAGTAAATAACAATTGTGCAATTTGTAGAATAAGACAGATACACTAAAATGTGGGTATATTTTGTATCTATGTTTTATAGTTACTGTACGTGCCCATATCATAAAATATAACAACTGATGCACAAACAATAAATGATCTGAAGGCCAATTATAAGGTGTTTCTTTGTAGCTACAAAAAATAACAAAAAAATATGTTTCTTGTTTTTTCTTTAATGTTTGAAGTTACTTTAATATTTGACTAATGATCTCAAGAACAATTATCCAATAAGTATATATGTGCATTTAACATAATATATGCATATAAAATATTTATTGTGTATGGAGCCAAAACCATGTCTAGATACTGAATGATGATGACGTGATAGATAATAGTAATGCAATAAAGGCATCTGAAGGTGTATAAAGTGATTGTAAAACTAATTATTTGAAACCAAAAAAAATATTTCTGGTACCTAAAGTCTAAATCTCCAAGGTGGTTATTAGAAAAACAATTTACAACAGCACTTGAAAAAACAGACTGCTCCAAGCTTTCAAACCATATATGTAAGCAACACCTGAACAACTTTTACTGTTGGAGGTGCTTAGTGCATCTATATCTTCACCTTTCTGCTGAGAATTGATTTTGTGCCTTTGGGGCATTTGTATTTGCAACTTGGTCAAGTGTGAAGCATTAATACATAAATGCTGGGTGTAATGGCAAGAGAAGAAAGGTTTTAACAGCCGTAGGGAACTCTTGGAAGATGAACAACATGTTAGTAGTAGTTAGAAGGAAGTTGGGTTAATTAGATTTGACTGTATGGTCATGGGTCATAGAAATGGTTTCACTTCCTGGCAAATGTGGAATGTAAACATGTTTGACTACCAAGCAACATCTGTTCATCTTCACTTGTAATGGCAGATAAAGCTGCTGCTTAAGTTTATTCTAATGTGTCAAGCTAGCTTAGTGAAACATATTACCCACATATTTTGAGGGGGAGGTAGTGCTCATAAAAATTAACATATATTGTGCTGACATTTAGCTGGAGGCTAATGTACAGAAAAGGGGACTTGGTAGGTGTAGGAAACATATAGTAAATGATAAGAAGCTTGGCTGCGGAGGAGATCCATATAAATACATTTACTAGAAATGTTATTCCCTATACATTTTGATAGTAGTGGACTTTTTTAAATCAAATACTTTTCCTTATTTATATGTTTTGTCCAAGTGGAAATGTCTACAGGTCCTGGGGATGCTCTAATGTCCAACCTTTTGCACTTATACACAGTATTATGTGCTTTAGTGTAGTGAATGAAACTTATTGTTTGTTAATTGTTCGGTTTATTTTCTTCACTTAACCTTAACTTAACTTTTTAACTAGTATCCTAGACTAAGTATTGTAGGGGGGCGTGGGTTGTTCCTTCAGTCTTTTGCCGTATTGCCACAGATATAAGAGCATGAAAAAAAGTAAAAAGAATATTGTAAAAAAAGTAAAAAAAAAAAAAGTTTTTTATTCATGGAAAAAGCAAGTGACCCTTTAACATGATGTTTATATTTTGATCATAGGTCCATTTTAATCTGAATCAAGCTAATTAGGCAAAGTAAAGTTTTGTAAATTTATCCTGATCCTCAATTAAATCCATCAGTTTGTTTTTTTTGTTTTTTAATTTTTCTTCATAACTGAATTCCAGACAACAAGTTTATAGCCAAGTGAAAGAAATACAAAGACTTACGCCACTTTGTTCCAAGCAATACCAATACACTTAATAAATCTCACATTGACTTAATGCCCTGAAGTTAATGCCTTATCTCTAAACCAACATCTCTGCAATACTTTACATCTCTGTGTTTATCCCTAAAAAATTTTCATGAAAATTCTACAAATGCAAACAATACATAACTAAAAAAATTCCTGTAGTATGTTAGAAAGAAAGCAGTGTTGTTAGCCATGCCTGGGTTTTTCCTGGTGGACCACAGAATTTTCATTCTTCTCTGTCCCACTCCACATGTATACCTGCATTTATTTTCTGGAAAAAATAACGCTTCCAAGGGGCTTGTCTATGTCAATAGCAACAGATCTAGAATACCTGCTGATCTTTCTTTCCTTATAAGCCTGGTGATGTCCCATGGTTTAATAAAAGCATTTTATTACTATATAAACAAAGTTAAAAACAATGCTAGGATATATTTGGGGATAAAATTAGGTGATACCACTCTAAAACCTTACTTTTGGGAAACAAGACATATTTTCCCAAATCCTCTTGAATTCCCTTTCTCAAATGGTCAATGATCAAATGGAATTAATGGAATTAGTTCAGCATAACAATAGCTACTCCTGAAACATTCCAGGGCTCAGTAGTGTAATTGAAAGCAACCAACTAAAGATGCTGTCAAGGAATCTAAGGGATAAAATTGTGGTCAGGCACCAGTCAGGAGATGGATAAAACAAAAAATCAGAGTACAATAAATCTATAATCAGGGAATAGAAAGAGTTTTGTATTACTAAAATCCTGCCTGGATTAGGCTGCCACTCCTAACAGGATGGAAAAATTAGGAAACATTTTTGGAAAAAAAGTGGTAATTGTGTGCATGTGACAATAATATCACAAGTACTCCACAAATGTGCCTTGCATGAGAGGGTTGCTAGAAAAATAGTCACTCCTCAAAAAAGGTTTGATTGAGCTTTGCAAAAAAGCACCTTGAAGGTTCTGAGACCAAGTGGAAAAAAATATTCAGGTCAGATGAGACCAAAATCAAAGTTGCTTCCACTCTAATAGGTAAAGATACCTATTTATCACAGTTATTTAAAACAACTTTCAAAAGTGATAGTAACCAAAGTATACAAAATCAATACATTAGGTTTTCCTTCTTTGCATCTGTCTCATACTCAAACAAATTGCTAATGCATAGGATTTTTAGTTATCTCAAAATTTTTTGGCAAAGTTCGACACAGGCCTTTTCTCTTCATGCTTGAGCAGCTGGGGGACCCATCTGGCAGAATTCTGAGTAGTCCAGATGGTCTTCAAGAATCCTCATATCCGAGCAGGGATAATTTGTTAAGATGAGGTTCAGGGGGCTTTCATCCCTAGGCTCATCTTGGACACAAAGTGCCTTGTTGAAGCTGTTCAAGACACTTGTGCACATTCTGGTGAGTTAGCGATTGATCCCCAAGGTAAATTTGCAAAGAGACAGTCCAAGAGAACACTGTTTTGTTATCAAACAAGCAGGACGTGGTTGTGAACAACATATCAAAATGAAAAAAAGACTAATTACCTAACCTCTGAGCTTTCTGTGAACATACAATGCAGACACAAGTATCAAGACAAAAGTTAGAAAGCTACAGGACACCTGTTGGAATGATGTACCTTGGAACAGCATGTACTTATATATTATAAGTTTGTAAACTGGTATATGTAGAGTAAAAGTAAATTATACACCAGCAGGAAGAGAGAGAAATAATTTTGAATTCAGATACACATGTAGGTAAGCCAAGCCTGATAAGTAATGTTATTGTAAGTAGAGGAAAGGAAAGACAGGCGTTTGTAGGCTAAATTGTTATAAAATAATTAGCTTTATTTAATACTCTTTCAAATTCCCTAAAACTGAACAGAGTTCCTCTGTTGCTAGCACAGTGATGCTCTATTTGTAAAACAGGCGAGTGTAAAAGGACATTACAAGCAGCAATGTCTCTATACCCAACTCGTTTCGCCCTACGGGGTTTCCTCGGGGGTTATGGGACTGTCTCAATTCCTGATATGTAACAAATATAATAATATATAATTCCATATATATGCATACATCTATTTATATATATTTATAGATAGATAAGAGACTGAGCTCTTGTAACTCTTTTATGACCAAAACAAACTCTTCAGTTGTTTCTTTTTGCATATGAAAGCACAGCTTGCTCCAGAAAGTAATGAATGTCTTGCTTTACCTGTATACCTGTATACCTACCTGTATATGTATATATATAATAAAATTTAATAACATATAGAATTTAGAGAGGAACTATTATTTACTTTTTATTTAACCTCCTAGGTGATAACCCTGAGTGTGGCTCAGCTGACAGCGTTAACCCCGAGCCACAATGGGGGTAGCTTAAAAAATAATAAATAAAGACTTACCTGGTCCCACTGGCGTGCTCCAGTGTCCTGCCCGTTCGATAACATCCTCTGGCTGCGCCCTCTTAATCAATCTGTCCCCTGGCGAGTGCGCTGACGTTCCCGGAGATCCCGGTGACGTCGGTGCATGCGTCCGTCACTAGGGGCGCAGCAGGAATTTCAAATTATTTTGTATTGCATTCAATACAAAATACCTGTATTGAATGCAAAACACTGGATTAATGTCCAAAAGCGGTACATTGTCTTTAATGTAAATTCAGTTTACAGTATATTATATTAGTATGAGTATATTAAAGTTTGAAACACAAAACCATGTCAAAGTTTATTAATAATTTTTTTTTTATTTTATGAAATTTTTTATTTATAATTTTATTTTATTTATTATTTTGACTTGATTTTGTGCTTCAAACTTTATTATACTCCTACTATTTTAATATACTGAAAAATAAATTTTCATAAAAGACAATGTACTGCTTTTAGACATATAAATCCAGACAGAAATGAACTGCCCAGGAGTTTAAAGTAGATTTTACACCTGAAGTGTTTTGAAGCAAAGAGCTTCTGCTGTTCTACTTTGAAGTAGATCTAAAGTCAATCCTTAATTATAAATAAATGAAGAGCAACACGCACATAATCATACACAAGTAAGTTAGGAGAAAGTTTTACTGTACCCACCCCAGTATGTGATTGAACAATGAATAAAGTAGCTTTTTTCTCTCAGACTCCAGATTTGCTGAACATGGACTGCAGGAAGTTGTCAAGATTCAAGAAGATACTGTGTTAGATTTAGGAATTTACATTGCATGCGTTTAAAAAAATAAATTTCCTAATGGATAAATGATTACAGAACCGCATCAGTTTGTGTTTTGCATATCTGCATATGGTGTGAAAGTATAGATTTATGACTGAAATTGAAGCAGAATTGGAAGAAGACGGATCCTCTATATAAGAGGCACTGCAACAGCTTGAACATTATATCCAAATGGCCAAATGTCCAAAAGCCGGAAGGAGATTCTGAAGGAGCACATTGGCTTTATATGTATCCTGTATGTGAGTCACTGTGAGGAGGTGAAAACAGCCTCATTAAACGCCCCCCTGCCTCTCCGAAAACAACCAGGCGCTCTGGGTACAAAAGTGCCTCACATAGCTACATCAGGACCTCCCTGCCTTCTACATAGAGAAATACATTTTTTGTAACCAGCAAATTGCATGTTATGATTTTTATTGGACTATTTTAAAACCTCATCTTTGAGCACTTTCCAAGAGCGGGTTCTACACATCAGAGAAACATGAGACCTTGGTGAAACTTTTCTGTGAAATACTTTCATTCTGTTTAAAGGGCCATCATCACTTACATGCCTGTATTTAAAGCACATGGAGAATATAGTCCTAGCACTCATCCTTTTTAGGTGTATTATAAATTAGTAAAAGCTAATCTAGTTTTATCATCACCATTTACAAATTGCAAGCAGTTCATTTATTCACTGCCAACCTCACAGCCACATAACACGTGGCTACAAACTGAAGTACCCAAAAACAATTTGCAGACTTTTATACAATTTAGCTAATTTTGGTATAACAAGTAGGAGGGAAAACAAAGGAGGAAAAATTAGGAGGAGGGAAAACAAAGGAGGGAATTTTTTTTTATTTAATTCATAATATATATATATATATATATATATATATATATATATATATATATATATAAAATGAAAAAACAAATCATACTGTCATTTGCAACCCCTATTTAATGTACAATGCTGTGTTATTTATATAAATACTAATATAATACTAATATATATATATATATTTATATATGTGTGTGAATTTATAGAGGAATTATCGTACTGCTTATTTTTTGTGTGCTTTTTATTTAAAGTGACACTTTATAAAAAGTTAAAAATAACTTCTTGCTACCTTTTGGTCTGGTAAATATATCAGTGAGAATGCTTGTTGTGTATGTGCAACAAATTTAGAGCTGTCCTGTTTCTGTGCAGTTTTCCTGTTTTATCTAAAGGAGTCCTCCACTTTTTTCTATCATGGAGTAAAGAACAGTTCTCTCGAAGTTGAGGAGATGAGCAGAAAGGGTGGGATTCACTAGTTTATTAAACTAATAAATAAATAAATAAATTGGGTAAGGCTGATACCATTTCTTGTGGTTTCAGTTTTGAAAAGGGCATGTGTTATTCATCCACAGGAAGTTTGAAGTGCATTTCTGGCAGATAAACAGATAATGTTTTGTACTTTAAATGTCTTTAAAGGTATAAAATATTGTGGAAAAGTGCATATATTACATTGTTGTTCTGCTCTGACATTCGTTTAAAAAATTGATAGGGTGCACTGATGTAATGTTTGTTTACTTATGCTTTAATTAAAGAAAATTATTACAAAAATATATAAAAAATGCTATGAGATTTCTGTCACCTCTTTCCCCTAGTTTTCTTTTTTTTAGTGCACACTACTTGTGATGCTTAGTATACTCTTCACACCTGGCACATGTCTGACATTTCTAAAATGCTGAGATTGCAGTCCAATGTTGGGTCTATGCAAGCTTATGTACACAGGTTAAATGAGTATCGCCTAAGCCAACTAACTGGTGGTGCCCATCTTGAGCGAGAATATGACTTGTACAGCAGTTGCCCAATGTCGTTCATGGATCTGTACTGATGGATGGGGAAGATTACTATACCACGAAGATATATTTTCAGTGAGCACACATCAGTTAAAGTGTAACTAATGCTAACCTTTTACTGAGCTTTCAACAGAGTAGGTGAACAGTTTATTACCAAAATGAAGATCATCTATTAAGCGGTATTTGACCATTGTTTCTGCAGACATTAACTCTTGTCTCACCGCATCTACTGGAATATCTACTTAAGGATCCATTATACCCCAACAAAAAAAAGGTCCCAATAATACGTGGCCTCTTGCGGAAATAACATGGCATACTTAGTTTGGAATATTGTACAATTTATACAAGAGTTCATAAACTCAGGCAGAAGAATATATGACATCTTTAATGTGAGATATTAAGGACACAATTGAGACTCAACAACATGGGTATTATCTAACGAAGTGCAAACCAGACTTAGTAACATGAAATTTGAGAATACGCCTATACATCAGGAATCTCTCATTATATTCAGTGTTATATTCACATACTCTTGAAACACTTACAATTATCCATAACCTAGACGTGCTTACAACTGATTAAAAGCCAGTTCACAAAATATATAAATCGTCAGGCTTTTTACCATTAGGAATCTTGGTTACTGTAACTTGCTGTTACCTACTGTGTTTTCTGTGGTTAATTATCAGCAGACACCAATCCTGGTCTCTCAATCCCCTAAAGGAAGCCCTGTAGGGCGAAACGTGACGGGAACTTAGACATTTTACTGCTGACCAGTAGTCAGCAGTAACTGACATCAACCAACTGTGACTTAATCTGTAATCTATGACTGAATCATAGCACAGAAGTACTGTGTTAGCAGAGAAATAGAAGATACCGTATTTTCCGGTGTATAAGGCGACTGGGCGTATAAGACGACCCCCCACTCTAACCAATCAGTTGGGGGTCGTGTTATATGCCCAGTATTGTACTGTTCCTTCTGCCTGTCAGATCTCGCTATTGTGCGAGAACTGAGAGGCAGAAGGAACAGTACAGTACTAGTTCTAAGGAATGAATGGCCACGTTCCTTCTTAATGAATGGGTGTGTTCTAGTGGAGAGCCAATCCAGGCTCTCTACTGGAGAGCCAATCAAGGCTCACGTCCTCCTGTGCAGCTTGCACAGGAGGACTCGCGGGGACGCGACTCGCGGGGACGGACGGACGTGAAGCAAGCTGCAGGTAAGTACCGGTACCCGGCGTATAAGACAACCCCCGACTTTGGCACAGATTTTTCGGGGTTAAAAAGTTGTCTTATACGCCGGAAAATACGGTACCTAAAAAATAAGAGTTTTCTTTGCACAACTATATGTTTTGCCTACAAAAGCTAGTCTTTTCTCCTCTTTTGACCCAATGTTTACTTTATGATTCTGTTGTCTAAAGCGGTATAAAGTGAAAATAAAAAAATTACACTTACCTTTAATTCCACAGATCCCTACATTCCGCTGGAGAAGTATTTGTGCCTGGAATTCTCCTTCGGGGACCACCATCTTGGTCAGTCTTCTTCTTTTTTCTGGCTACGTCACCTGATCTCACAATGCGCAGACATAAGATTGGCTCACACACTGCACATGTGTGAGATCATTTCTTTCCCCTAATAGTAGGAAAATGCCCCTTCTGCGCATGCCCGAGATTGGGCATTCACAGAAGGAGGAGCTAGGAGCCTCTTGGGATGTCTTATATAGGTATCCCAGGAAGCTTTGTACTTTAATTCAGTCTTGATCACCGCAGCAATGAGAACAGAAGGAAAGGGGTGATGTTGCAGAAAGGAAAAAAAATAACATTTTTACTGGTGTTGTCTATCCTTTTAGGTAAAGTAAGAAATTTAGTTTTGGTCCGCTTTAATGTGATCGATTGATAGAGAATATTTCCTAGCTTCTTATGTACTTTTGTTTGATTTTCCCGATTCTCGTTTGGGAGACACAATAAAAAGTACTATATATAAACCTTTTTTGGTGCTTCAAAGGCCTAAAAACAGAATTTTAACCTAGGCATATTTACCTGTCACGAGGCACTGCCATCTTCTCTTTTTCTGCAATAAAGACCTGTCTTATGCCAATTTTTTTAAAACCTTTCAATTTTTTTATTACTTTCTGCCTTAGTGATAATGACCACTATCATGTATATCAGGCGAATCTCTCTGTTTGTTCTCTCCTATTTTTCTTTCGGAAAGCTGTGTACAGCCTTCTCCCACCACCCATGAGCTGGACAGAAAGCAAATGATAAAATTTACTGAGTCTGAAGTAAGGTATGAAATAAAAATGTAAAGTTTTTTTTAAACATGCTTTTAGCATGTGGATAAGGAGTGAGGGGGGAACCAGGAAAAGTAAATGAGGAGCAGGATAAACGTCATCTTTTTACAGATTTATAGATTATTGTTGTTTAAGCAGGGGAAATAAGCCACTAAAATTACATTTGCTAACTTAAAGTTAAAAAGTTTATATAAACTCGGAAAAGTAAAAGATTGGAGTAAGGTAATTACTAAATAAATGCTAAGCAGAGTATTCTTTGTATATAATGAGCAGATATTGCTTTTCCCATATACTTATATATTTACATACAAAAAATACATTTAAACTGATTTTACGTGTTTGTCTAGAAAATACTGCAACTATTATATATTCCATGCCACACACTGCAGATCTCTATATACATCAATGCATATAAAAGTAACTGAACAACCTCAAGTTATCTATAGGCCACCAATAAATATCAGAGTTTATATTATATTCACTCCACAAAATGATCATGTTCCTTCATGTTACCATAAAACATAATAAACAACAAAAAAAAAACTTATTAGAAACTTTTATACATTTTTAGACTTTCTGTCTAAAAGGGTATATATGAGTAATCATATACCTCCTAAATCTTAAAAAGACTCTTTGAGATCCAAGTTCCTCTGTCCTTCTTTCCTTGTCAGTTGTCTCTCCTTTTAGGTAGATAAAAAAGCCCTATAAAATATATTGTTTAATATATTATTTTACACAAAACCTTTCAACCAGCCTCTAACTTTTTCCATTTGTTATTGTGAAAGGGTAATATAAAGAATACATACCTATGAAAAAGCACCAATCGTGTATTTTTTTGTGTATTACTTTTTTATTGGTGCGCAAAAAAAGTGGAGAATGGCAAGGGCGTAGATACTTTGCACTAAAAAATGTACTTTCTTCTCCACCTACCATAATTGGGCGGTATGTATTCATCATTTCAAATATGGAGGTTGCCAATATTAATGCTTTCAATGGGTTACACATAGATAAACTTCAGGCAAAATGTAAGGTGTGGTCATTGGAAGGCCACGTAAGCCACCCAGCAACATCATTTCCTCATCACCAAATCTAGACATCACATTGCCCCCATGAGAAGAGGGAATCTTGAGTTGCCTAATTCACACAAGATAGAAATCTACGATCACCTTAAAACAACAAGGTATAGATCCAAAACAATCTCATTGCCTTTCAGGAGCCAGGAGTTTTTTTTAGTTCTCTTAAGATTATTTGTTTTCCTTGTCTACCTTCTCTAAACCAACACTGATTATCTGTTCAAAGCTAAACTAGACTAACCGGTGTTTTTACTACCAACTGCAGACAGATATTAGATAGAGTATGAGCTGTACTATATGATATGTACAATATGTCATATAGTAGGAACAGTTATTAGCTCTAGAAATATTTACTTTTAATAAAAAAGCATTATATTACTAATTTTCTGAAATCAGACACAACAGTTCAGTCTTTTCATAAATGCATATCTACAGTTCCACTAAAGAACCACTTGGTAACAAATCTTTATATCATGGCACACAGGTAGGAAGAAGCGAGAATGCATCTGGCATTCTCGCACAAATTTCCTCAAGGAAATCATTACGATCCCCGGCACTAGAGATGAATTAACCTCTAGTGCCCGGGGATCACAAACAGGAGGATTCCCATGGTTGCATGAACGATTGCAGAGATCGCGGTGGATTCTCAGGGCTGCAAACATTCTTGCAGCCCTGGGGATCCTCCTGTTTGCATTCAAACTTCTAGTGCTCTCTGATTGGCTGAGGAAAGCAAAATCAAGTTTTAAAAACTCGCTCGCTCATCCCTACACACAGGTCTCTGGATGAATCTGTACAGATACACATTAGGATCCAGTGCAAGATGTTGCTGTAATACATAAGTACTGCATGCCAGTGCACACTGGGCTTTGATGCACACTTACCTTCACTATATCTGCATTTTAGCTTTCAAGTAAAATAAGCACATTGCATGCATAAGAAGCTACGTTCCTGCTAGCTTGCACAGGTGCAACAAAAGTCTGCCAACCATTCATTAGAAAACAGTTTAATGGGAAGTCACTCAGAGAATCTTGGCTCACCTTTCTATCATCCAAATGCTTGGCTTAGCCTTCCATTGAAGGAGGAAATAGGGCAAAGTGTTCAAACGCTGCCGGCATTTGCTATTTTAGGAGAGAACAAAACCAATCAGTATATATTTATACCTAATTTCTGTGCACCTACCCACACAATTTCAGGGAAATTGGTTATATCATATCAACATCCTCCTTACACAGTCTATGCCCACAGACAGCAGAAAAATCTAATGTCTAGTAATGCGTGTCTTTGTGGTTTAGCTGAGTTATGAATAAAACTTGCCAGCAATATTTGACATGATAAAAAAATCACATCTATTAAAGCAACCATCATGAGGACATAAAATATGCCAAGATGATAATGATGATGCCACATGGTTTGAGCTAAAAAAGTAAAGCTTGCATTTTGAAAATCCAAATATTACATTTAGAAACGTGAAACAGTATATAAATAAAATGGTTGTCTCTTTCATTTATTGTGTTTTTTATGCTTCATGTCCATCTACATGAAGAAAAGAGTTGGAGCCATGAGGAGGAGCCTGACAAATCATGCAAGGCCAAAGCTGCCTCTGCGGGAGACACACTGGCTGGAATGAGCCATCGAAGGGATTATAGTAATTAGTTTGAACGGCCCTGTTATTGTGCTGGCATGTGGAAGAGGAACAGATACACCGCTCAGCAAAATGTCGCCAAACTGATTAGCCTGATGATTAGATGCTTTTCTAATTGTCTTCCAACATAGCCTTACACTTGTACTTTAAGGCCCACTTTCCCTGTTGTCTGTATATAGGTTTCTAACTTTCTAGCATATGCATCTGGTACATAAAGCACTGTATACCGGCTAATGAGTGATTTTAAAAAGAGTTTTAAAGAGGTTAAAACTAAGACCCTATTCACTTTCTTTGTTTTCTTTTTGATGTCAAGTACAGAAAATAGAATCACCTAGAAATTAAATTATGTGTTCTAAAAGCCTGAAACCTCTATTAGATTTTTACATTGTGTGAACAATGGTGAACTCTCTGCTCTACAATATATCAGGAATGTTGTAACTACACTTACCTATCCTCCTAGGCTTTAATTTCACCTTGGAATCAAATTCAATAGGGTATTTTGCCTGTCCCACGTATATTGCTGACCTGATCATTAAATAAACCTGTCCTCTCTGATCCACCAATAATTTACTATTGACTTCTACACTCACAACCTCTTCTCATTCATGGCTGTTAGACCTCTCTAGGGCTGCTCTCTGGAATTACCTCCTTCGTCCCGTTAGGAATGCTCTTGCCTATAACATATTTAAACCATCCCTCAAAACCCATTTGTTCAAACTCAGCTACCTACTGTACCTTACTACTTCTAGAAAAGTAAAAGTCTATAAAAGTGAACCCACTTATGATATAAAGAAAATCAGTTTTATTTATTATTTGAACATCATCAAAAACAATGTTTAATACCTATTTTTTTTAATGCGGGCAGCACGGTGGCTCAGGGGTTAGCACTCTGGCCTTTGCAGCGCTAGGTCCCAGGTTCGATCCCCAGGCAGGACATTATCTGCATGGAGTTTGCACATTCTCCCCGTGTCTGCGTGGGTTTCCTCTGGGTACTCCGGTTTCCTCCCACATCCCAAAAACATGCAGTTAGGTTAATTGGCTTCTCCCTAACAATTGACCTTAGACTACATTAATCACCCACCAATAATTTACTATTGACTTCTACACTCACAACCTCTTCTCATTCATGGCTGTTAGACCTCTCTAGGGCTGCTCTCTGGAATTACCTCCTTTGTCCCGTTAGGAATGCTCTTGCTTTAACATATTTAAACCATCCCTCAAAACCCATTTGTTCAAACTCAGCTACCTACTGTACCTTACTACTTCTAGAAAAGTAAAAGTCTGTAAAAGTGAACCCACTTATGATATAAAGAAAATCAGTTTTATTTATTATTTGAACATCATCAAAAACAATGTTTAATACCTATTTTTTTAATGCAATGATCCCGTGACTGAGAGACACTTTTAGGCCCCTTTCCCCCTATCAGAGCATGTCTAGAGTGGGCAGTTAGTTTGATGGCGTCACAAACAGTGGCTTCTTTGTGTGTGGCTTCATTATGGGCAGCACAGTGGCTTGGTGGTTAGCACTTGCCCTTTGCAGTGCTAGGTCCCAGGTTTCAATCTTTGCCAGGGCACTATCTGCATGGAGTTTGCAGGTTCTCCTTGTGTTTCCCCCCACATCCCAAAATCATGCAGTTGGGTTAACTTTCTTCACCTTGCCTTTAGACTGTATTAAAGACATATGACTGAGGTAAGGACAATAAATTGTGAACCCCATTGAGGGACAGCTAGTAACATGACTATGGACTATATAAAGCACAGCATAATATGTCAGCACTATATAAATACCGTGTAATAATAATAATATTTCAAAGCCACTGTAATTCAAAGTAGAGCTGGTGTGTTTGGTGATTGAAAACAGACTACAGAAGATACAGGCAGCATGCATCTCCAAAGAAGCAAAATGACCACGCTAGCTCACATCTGATTTTATGCTTGGCGTGGTCAGAATCCAAAGCGTAACCAGGGGAACTGGCAGGATCACCAGGTATTTTAAAAGGAAACAGACAAATAAATAATAAAATTAATGTGTTACAACATACAGTACTGTGTAAACACAGGCAGATGCATGCCATAATATTGTTTGGATTAACATAACCATCACTAATTAGTCACTGTTTGATTTACCCTACCTATAGCATACTCCAAGCTACCACCTTTTAAAAACACAATTGGACAGGTTTGTTTTCTCCCATAATAATAGGCCTCAGAGACTGTGTTGGTGAAATTTCTATGCTTGAGTCCCAGGTCTGCCCACCTGCTATGGTCATTACAAAAGTCAACCTGTTGGATATTTTTATATTGTGGAGACTGACACGAGGTTCTGTAAAGTTGGTCAGGAATAGGCATGAGAATTATTTTAGCATGGAAATGATGTAATTGGATTATCCACAATATATTAGAAAGCAAAAGGATTCATCAATACCTAAAATAGCACTTTATGGTGGGCTAACCCTTACCAATGTGTAAGCAGTACTATGCAAATGTATGCAAATGCAATCCATGAATTTTTTATGTTAATTTTTTATGTTCTGCAGAGGTGTGTAATTTCCATACATGTCAATTGTCCATCTTTCCTGTCTCCAAAAGTTGGGAAGTATACCAGATTGCATATGTTGTTTATACTCACACATACGCAAAAATATCTGCACAGTTTTTTCTATCTATTCAATAGGCTTCAAAACCAAAATTACAAGGGTAGCTGATTTAGCCTGAACAGGAGCACCTAACATCTATAATCTAAGCCTGAAGTAGAGGCTTGATACACACTTTGCATGCGAATAGTCTGGAAACACTGGAACCAAGATTCAGAATAGTTGTTGTGCTTACTTGATTTACAAAGAGTCACCATCTGAAGGTCAAAGAATTGAGAAAAACCTGGAGTACCCTTAAAAAGGCAGTTTTGCAGCACCCATACATGCCATGATGAATAGTGGGTGTGCATGCTTCCCATCTTTGAAAATTGAGAAAGAAGGACCCTGTTGCACCAAAAGTTGGGTGTGGCTAAACTGCAGTAAATATTGGGTGCAGCTTGAAGAAGCATGATTAAATGAAGACAGAGGCTACATATTGGGCCTGATTTATTAATGGTCTCCAAAACTGGAGAGGATAGACGACTATCATGATTGATTCAGCAAACCCTCGAATGGACTTCCTAAAATTAATTTTCTATTATTAAAGAGAAAGGGCAAAAGAGAAAAGGAGAGGCTTTTCAAAGGCACTCATAAGCAATCTAGTATAAAACAATAATTTTATTTGCATAAAAAAGTTAAAACATACTAAAGAAATAGTATTCATGTTGTAACACTTTAAATACCATTCAGTTTTTATGCAACTAAAGAATAGGCATAGGTACAAGGAAAAACAGAGAGGGTCTTCCCTCCCAACGCGTTTCTGGAATGAGGCTTCCTCAAGGGAATATATGGGGGACCCAGTACAGCAAAATGATGGTAAGCGACGTGCAATATTCGGATTCAGTAAAAACAAGGAGTATAGATCGCTGGAAAGTCACTGCAGATCTTATTGTTAATAGAAAAGTTGTATGTAAGTGTGGCTTGCAGTTGTTCATTAGATCTTATTCAGACGAAAATTAGCTTGGCAGTTGTCACTTCCCACCACTACATACCTCCAAACCTATTGTGTGTGAAATTCCCCCACCTACTAGATTGTAAGCTCTTCGGGGCACGGTCCTCTCCTCCTGTATCACTGTCTGTATTAGTCTGTCATTTGCAACCCCTATTTATTGTACATCGCTGCTTAATATGTTGGCTCTAAATAAATCCTGCCTAATAATAATAATAATAACAAACTACTCCCCCTCTGGTAATTATCCGACCACCAGGTGTACTCTTCAGCGTTGTTACACCTGATACTTTGGGGTAAGTAGGGAAAGGGGAAGCACTATTGGATATAAGCAGTGAATAAGAGAAGTAAAAAGAGTCTGATCCGCAGCTCTCCAGACTCAGTTGAATGAGTGGTGGAGTTTATTTTTCTAATAATTAATCAAATGTTTTTATTCCTGGACCAGATTAATTCCAGGTTTGCTGGATCTCCCACGTTTTCCCATGATAGTCTATCCTCTCTAGTCTTGGAGAGCTTTAATAAAACAGGACCATTGTATAGACTGTATATAGTCTGCAGAAAATGCACCTAAAAATTACTTTAAATTTCTGAGCTATGAGTAATGCCTTACATAAACCTAAAGGATCAAAAAAAAAAAAAACATTTAAAAAAATGACTATAGACAGAAAGCTACAATGTTGTCTTTGTCTGGGAGTGTATCATACAAGTAAAAGGTTAGGAGTAAAAAATGTCCCAGTGTCAATTGTAGGGAAAAGTATTCAGTTCGGTGATCAGTGGAGAGGGATGCCTTAAATTCAGTTTTCCCTGAAAGAAAAAAGAATACCCTGAAGGAAAAATGCCAGATGTAGTGTCATGTAAAAAGTGTCTGTGGTGAGAGAATGGCAAATTCCTGGTGTTACCATCTGTAAGAGATAAAATACTAGATGAAGGGGCACATAAGTGCAGAGAGGAAGTTGGAGGGATGGTAGTGCCCAGCAAAAGTAGGGGGATCATAGAACTCTGATTGAGGGGGTAATAATAATGTCCAGAGGGAGAGAGGTAAACATTGGTGGCTAGTGAAAAACATTTTCCTTGCTCTAAATATCCCATCCTGATGTCTTCCACCTCCTCCTCCCCGCCTGGTTTAAGCAGTCTGTGGAGCAGGAGATCATTTTGCCCACAGATTCTGCATAGAGGCAAAGCTGAGCACGGGAATAAATGTTCTTCCATTCGGCTGCTCAGATCCTTGGGATGTCAGGATTATGTTGTAAACCAGGAAAAGTTGGGGGTATGGTTGTGGTCATTTTGTGCTAAGATTTCAAGGGAATTAAGTAAATCCTTGTATCCACAAAACATTTTTAACTACTGTGCCACAAGATACATATAAATGTTCCTCCTCTACAAAATGCCAAGAGAAGAGTTCCCTAATTACCCTGCATAAATCTCCCCCCCGAAAAAATCTCCCTCTCTCCCTCCTCCTTCAAGTAAAAATTTACATCCCTCCCCTACAAACAAAATCCACCCCAAGAAAAAAAATCACTTCCCCTTCCTTCCCAACAAAAAGCACACTCCTTCTGCTAGGCAAAATCTCCCTTTTATCAGCCCCACTTCCTTTATCCCAAGCAAAAATCTTGCCCTATTCCCCAAGCAAAAATTACCCAAGAATTAGGCAGAACACCCCAACCCCCAATAAAAACCTTCTTCTCTATGCAATCCCCTCCTCTTCTAATGTAAAATGTTCCCCCAGCAAATATTTCCCCCCATCCCCTTCTCCCTTCCCAGCAAAAACCCTCTAAGTACATGCCTTCCCCCCTCCCAAACAATCCTACAGATCTTTTCCCCTTTTCTCACCATAAACCAAAAATTCTACTTTATACTTTTCTAACCTAGAGGAGTGTGATAGCTGCTGCCCTTCCTTTGGAATTTCTACTTGAGAGTAGATGGAGGTTGTTACTGGAAGACAGTGGTTTCTCCTACTGAGAAGTTAAGATTTCACAACCTGGTCATTAAATAAAGAAATCTGCTTTTTAATACAGAATTTGGTGCAGACATTTTGTTTTATCAGAAGAAAAGATCAATGAATATCTGAACAGGGGGAACCCCGCGATAATTCTTGGAGCTGCGGAGTCAAGTGTTCCATGCTGAAAGAGCTGGACTTCAAGTTTTAAGGGAGTGGTTATGTTCCTCATGGAGACCCTCATCATAACAAGGGGATTAGGAAGTTGGCCCACTGACCCTGATGGATCATAAAGAGCCCTGCTGTGACTGTCCTTTCTGGGGCTTTAGGCCAGGTCCACATCTACCTGTTGCTCACTGCAGTGCAATGTGTTGCCCAATCATTTTAATGAACTGCCTAATGCATGGCAGCTCAGCAAAAGAAGCACATGCAGCATTTTTTGTTCATATGCCAGAATTAAAAGAGTAACCTCCATGACCATGCCTTGCCATAAAACATGAAGTGCTGCAATGCACAGATCTGAACTCAGTCTTAAACTTCTTGTCACTTGAAGGAGCTCAATGTTTGATATCCCATTTTCAAGCTGAGTAAAGTGAAATCTTCCCAGGCTTTCCTTTAGCAGAGTCTGATAATATATTAGAACTGAAGAAGACCTTGGATGAGCTTTCTTAGAATGTGTGCCACTCTTTACATCTGAGGTCTATGTATATTTTTATTACTTTTTTTACTTTCTTCATCTATTTTATTTTTGTGCTTAGAGTGAATTAGCAGTGTATTTACAAAACTTGATGCAACCACTAGGTGGTGCCCTCCATGAAGTCTTTGCTTCAGTGAAGATATTAGTTTGTTATGTACAAAGTGAATATTTAGAACACAGCATACTAATTATTTGGAGCCACTGGTAGTCTTAAAATGTATCCCTACCCTCTAATTCTGGTGGTACATAAACTAGGATTCAGGTGTAATTGGAATTTTTATTTTCTGTGAACTTCAGCAAACCTTAATGGGACTGATTACCATGGCTTGTAATATGGTTTATGGCACTATTTACATAATTGCAGGCACCCAAACCTAAAAACGCCATATGTGAAGTGCCAAAAGTTACTTGAACTACATACATTTCACAAAATCAGTTTTAGGGGGTCAGTCTAATAGTGCTCACTAATAACTGTGATACAAACAGATGTCATTTTATTGGGAAAGAAACTAGCATGTGTAAGGCTGTTACCCAACATCATTCATCAATCTACCCTGGCGGATCAATGGATGATTAAGTAGGAATGTCTGCTCTACTTTCCTATGGAGGGGTGATACCCGCTCGTCCTGCCCCCTCCCTTCTCCATTTAACAGAACGGTGATGTATGTACAGAGTTCATTTGTTCTCTTGTCACTGGCAACAACCACAACAGAAAATCCAGCAATCTGACATCTGCACAGGGCCTAACTCTTCACCAAATATAGGTTAAAATACAAGGATTATGTAAAACAAACTGACTCAAGAATACTAGATTGCTCCGTCTCATTGAACGCTAAATTATTCATTGTGGCTCACCTATGAACATACAACACAGTGATCAGCACTTTCATCCCATAAATTACTTGAAATTATATTCATCGCTATTGGACACCAGGGGTCCTTATTTATTAAATAGTTAATATACTTTATTGCATTTTCTAATAGCAACCAATCAGAATTTAATTTGCAGAAGTCAGAGCAAGAATCTTTTTTATTGGTTGATGTTGAATTAGAACACTTTACTATATAGGACTGTTGACTCAGCAGAAAAATAAATATCAAACCCAAACCTAATATTTGTAGAAAGCCAGTGAAAGTGCACAATAAAGCTTTGTCCAAGGCCACATTTTTAACTCATTAGTACATTCATCTATCATTGCTACTGCAGTTTGTTTCCTTTTCATGAAGATTTTCACATACCTTAGGTGGCTAAAGCCATACCCACAGTTACATTAAGTGTTTTTGTTTACAATTTTGTGACTGTTTAACAGTGGCTGATTAATTTAATATTATTTATTACATCTTTTGTTGATTAAAGCTCTGCATCTTAAGCTTACAAAACTTGTAGAGGTTTAAAAGTAAGGAATGTGCAAAACATGACTATATAGTAGAACTAATGGGGGGCTGATCGGAGATGTCCTGAGTTCAGGATTGAGAAGACAAAAGATAAAGAGTGTAAAAAAATGTCATGAGAGACCAAAACAGGAGAACGTAGAGTGCAACAGAGGTAAATACAAGCCTTAGAGCAGTGTGACCACGTCCGCTAAGCCTCTTTATATTGCAGAGAATGTCTTCTCTTCTCTCTGCCTTTCCCAAAGACTAAATGAAGTTGCACTGTGCCCCGTCCCTGCGTGAGAGCAGGCTGAGGCCTGCTGGATGGGTTTTCTGCCTTGACATCTCAATGAGAGCTGCCCTTTTCTTCCTATTTCCATCTTTGTTTCTGGGGGGCACAGGGTGACCTTCAGCTCCTCTGTGCTTTTCAATGTAAAGGGAAGCCCATTAGTCATGGATTACTGCTCCCCTTCCCCCAGATCTTCACACACAATATCAGGACAAGAGGTAATGTGTGCATCTGGGGCCCTGCATGCAGGGAGCAGTAAATGACAGCCAAGAGAAACCTCACTGTCTGATGTCCCATTGTTTTCCTTTATCAAAACACCTTTAAAAGAATTATATCTTCAGACATATTGTGCCATCCAGAATGTCTTGTAAATAGCACAAAGTAGGATCCAAGGGGCACCATGACCTCTAATTATTCCGTGTTTACTGTCACCCTCAGTAACTATGACCGTTAAGTTTGTACTGTAGCAGCTATTAATGGAAACACCTGAATGCAACACCTACAAATTCATAAAACTATGTTATAGTGCGGCATTGGCAAAGGTGGAAAGCCTGGCTACCTGTGACCCAGAGAACAGTAAATAAATACTTTGGCATTTCAATGTGCAATGTTTATAAGAGTATAGATAATAATGAAGGTGCTAGTGCTGCAGCACAAGGGTTCCAGGCCAGGACACTCTCTGTAAGTTTGTATGTTCTCCTTGGGTTTTTTTTTTTGTGGGCTTCCTCTCGCATCTAGAAAAAAATATACTGGAGGCATAACTGACCTTCTCCTATAATTGGCTTTTGGCTGTTTTGGAGATACAATATTAGATTATGGTAAATATCTTGGATTGTGACTTTCTCTGACAGGCAGTAGCATGGCTATAGACTCTGTAAAGAACAATATTGGTGGTATATAAATACATAATAATAATTTAGTATAACAGAGGATTCTTGGAAAGAACACAAAAGCACATTATGTGTTTTAAATAGGAATTAAAGCTAAACCAGGTGCCATCTTAGCCTGTGTAGACCTTAAGTTGCCATGTCAAATATTACATTTGTATAGTAAACTGTTCATTTCCAAACTCTGACACGGGTAACTGATGGGTAACTTATGGTATGGGTCCCTGACTCTTTTCTTTGCCTTGAAATTTTTCCTCACTGTTGAGTAGTTGGGGAATAAAGGAAAGCTGAGCATATGTTCATGCTGCAAAAAGTTTAAAGTAAACTTGTTGCTTGGTGCTTCAGAAAAAGTTTGATAAGCACATAGACATTGGTTTGGTAAGTACAACTCCCACTCTTTCCCACTCTGGTTGTCCACAAGAGTATCGTTTGACTTGCAAATGTGTTTGTTCTCATTTTGATGAAGTTGGACATACCTGTTCTGGTTCTTGTTTAGGATGCTGCTGCCTTGACCTTGCTGTGACTTCTGATGGCACTCTTGATGCCAACTGTGGATTTGACATTTGGTACCACTTACCATTTGATGGGAAAGAAGTGGAGGAAGTGGAAGATTTTATCTTCCTGGGTTTAAAGATTTTTGCAGATTATGACTGCAGCCAGGAAATCAAATATTTCAAGATATAAATATGTTTGCTTCTTAGGAGGAAAGCTATTGCAAATATGGGTAAGATCATACAAAATAATCATATTTGTTAATTAGTTAAAGCTGTTGTCTTTCCAGTTGTAAGATGTGGCTAGGAAAGCTGGATATGTGTGGAAAAATCAATGATTTTGAATTACTGTGTTCAAGAAAATTATTGGGAACTGCAAAAAGATCTAACCTAAACAAATAAGGCCAGATTGTTCACCAGAAGGTCACTGATTTTCCTGTCCTGACCCCCATGTTACTTACTACTTTTCTCCTAGATACTATGGAATTTACTAGTGATCCCATAGCACAGCCATGTTTCAGTCTGTAAAAGTTATCCTTGTACTTGAAATGTGTGGTATTGAGACAAAAGTCCAGCAAAGGCTATGTACACACATCGGATGAATTTCGGGTTCAAATCTGACATGTGTACAGCAGTCGCCCTGCATTGTTCATGGATCCTTCTTCAAAGATCATTTTCAGCGACGAAAACTGTATGTGTACACTACCAAACAACTTCTTTGGTCCTCCTTGAGTTCTGCTTGACTGTCAAGAATATCATTAATAGCCTCTGCATTTGGTGTAACATTGAAAAGGGATGTATCATCAAAAGGCACCATTGTCTTCTATTATTATTATTATTGTTATTAATAAACAGTATTTATATAGCACCAACATATTACGCAGTGCTGTACAATAAATAGGGGGATGCAAATGACAGACAGATACAGACAGTGACACAGGAGGAGGGGAGGACTTTACAATCTAAAGCTGCGTACACACCTGCAATTTTTGTCGTTGGAAAGGATCTTTCACGATCCTTTCCAACGACAAGGGAGTGCACGATGCATGAACGGTGCTGTACATACAGCACTGTTCTGCTCTATGGAGAGGGGAGGGGGAGAGCGACGAAGCGGCACCCTGCTGCGCGCTCTCCCCTTCCCTTTCATTACGATCGGTTGTCGTCCATCGTCCGTGGATCCGGCAGGACGGTCTTTCGGACGATGGACGACAACGACTGTACACACGGCAGATTTTCGCCCGATAATTGGCCGATGCCGATTATCGGGCGATAAAAATCTGACGTGTGTACGTAGCTTAAGACTCTTCTGGCTAAAACTTCAATCCTACTTCAATTTGATGAATTGGGGGGTTATGCATATCATGTACCATTTTGCCAACTGGGTGATAGGATAACTGTACCTTTTTGGATTGGGAGCAACTGTCCCTCTATCAGAACCAAGTCCCTTTGCCCCTTTTTCTTCTATAGTTGTCCCTCTTTTTGAATGGATATATACACTTCTATAAAAATGTATTATATTATTAAGTGTTATTTTGCAGCAAACCTGTCATCGAGCCTCTACATTATTATATTTATTATTTTAAAAATCTAATTTAGGATAAAATACATAATTGTGAAATAAGATGCTTGTCAGTTTACCAATCATTTATGTTCACATTCATTCATCCATAAACTGCTTTCCTGATTTGAACTATTCAAACACCTTTTCCTACCTCTTTTACATAAAAAGCCCTTGCTTTGTAGTTCAGAGAAGATAGATGTGAAAGCTGATAACAATGTTTGAGATTTCAGTCCAGTGCACAGAAAGTTACAAAAACAAAACATTTTGGACTAAATCAAAGTGATTTATTTTACTGTAAAAAAAACTAATGTAGCCACTACATGTAAGTATTTGCAAACATTATTTTACATTTTTGTTCTTGGGTAAAGTTGCCAGAGAGTATAAAAAAAGTAAAAATACTATACTTGCCACTGTAATACAAGAAATATTTTTCCTATCTACAAATTTGCTCCTAAGGCCAGTAATAGTTTGGAATGCTTAAAACACATTGCATCTAGCTGAAGGGCATCTTATAATTATTTCAAAAAAGTTTCTTTTGATTTGATATAGATTGTACTTTGCATGTAAAACATAATTAGGAATAAATGGGTCAATTTGCTTCCATATATCTACAGACAGCTTTTTTTCCATAATGGTTAACAGCCATAGCTTTCCATTACATAAAATACACCTTAACCTCCTTGTCTCATTAAAACCATCAAAGCACAGAAATTTCCCAGGCTTGTGAACCATCATAGAGAAATTGGAGCTGGCAATTAATCTTTGTGGTTGGAAATCACAGAAGGCTGGAAAAGTAGAACCAATACCTACAATCATGTCTCTGAATGTGATCCTTCACTGCTGAGCTAATGTAAGCTATGCATTTCATGTCCCAGATACTTGGATATGAATACATAGGGTTTAGTAATGCAGACAGGGCCCTCTACTTGAACTGCAGTTAGAAAACCTCATACCGGCAGCCCACTTCTTGTAAGACGCCATAAGGTCTGACAAAATATAAACACTCTAATAGGAAAAAATAAAACATAATTTTAATTATTCGTAAATGCAACTGGTTATCCATAAGGTAATGTAAACCCTACCTGAATGACTTAATTCACTAAACCACCATGTTACAGATATATTTAAAATAAATGTTTTCACATTTTTCTTCTTTTTTTGCATCTAGATGCTGCTGATCTCTTTAGCCTTTTACAGTCAATTCCTGTCCACATGCATGCATTCTAGAAATGGCTGCATTGTATTTCTAAGAGCAGGTTGGCCTCTTGCTTTGACCTAAACTAATCCATTTTACCCCTACATAGATGCATATTAACCAAGATACAAGGCTGTAGTTCCGGTGCTTGTTTACAGAGATTGTCTTTGCTTTCCTTGGGATGTGGCCCCAAAGATATCATTAGGGCTGTAATGTGTGGGCACAACCAAGACAACCCTCGAGGCAAACAAACAGCAGAACACCAACCATCAGAAAATAGTAAGGATACATCTGTGGATAGGCAGTCAGGTCTTATGCCGCATACACACGTGCAATAATAATCATTGGAAAGAATCGTAAAAGATTCTTTCCAACAACTAGCACTGCACGATGCATGAACGAGTGCTGTACATACATCACCGTTCTGCTCTTTGGAGAGGGGAAGAAGAGAGTGACGGAGCAGCAGCCTGCTGCGCGCTCTCCTTCTTCCTTTGTATTAGGATTATTAGTCGTCCATCGTCTGTGGATCTGCAAGGACAGTAGTTCGGACGATGGACGACTGGCGCTGTACACATGCCAGTTTCTCGCCCAATATTGGCCCTGACCTGATTATTGGGTGAGAACTGTTGGACGTGTGTACGTAGCTTTAGGCTAGGTACACATGGGAAATAACGATGAAACAAAAAAATGAATAAATAATGAATATGCACGATTATTTTGAAAAATCGTATTGTGTACAATTCTGTACATGCTGTAACGATACGATCGTTCAAATATAATCCACCAATAATGTACACACGCTAGATATAATCGTTTGACTGATGCAGGAAGTGACATGTAAAGGGAAAAGTATACTGCAGAACCATCCGCGATCACTGAACAACCGTACACACAATAGATAGTGAACAATCGCTGTTCGCTTCCAGAGACAATCCTTGTTCATCGGCGTCATTGTGCACTTTTTTTGTAAACGATTATCGGACGAACGCACTTTAGTCGTTTGTTTCCAATAATAATTATTGCATGTGTGTACACAGCTTTACTTATGCACAGATAACCAAACTATGGTGTCTTTAGCCAGTTTATTACAGGTGATGTTGTCATAGGGAAATTATTTATAAAAAATCTTTTAACTTGATTTCCTGCTGCTTGGCCCTTGGAGGAAAACCAAAAACTTGGGGTATTTATTCTCAAAAGAAGTTTTGTTTAGCTAACATTCATATTAGAACTGTTGTTAAAAAGGTGTCACAGCATGGGAGACAGTCTGTGCACCTTGATAAAAATCTTTAATGTCTAGTCTATAACATTGGACAGCCAGTCTCTTGTCTCTTTAAATCATATGCAAATGTAGGCTACAGACATCAGAGAACATTTACCTGATTTAGGTGTTTATGGCTAGGGAATAATCATATGCCTGCAGGCTCCTACTGGCCATGGCAGACATTGCCTGTCTGAGCTTTCATTGGAGAAGTGTTTTTTGGCCTGGTTAAGGGTTTTCCACCTGAACTTTATTGTATTCTCAAAGATTGACTATGGGATGTCTGCTAAGCACTCATCACAAAAAGTACAATCATGTACATATGAATAGAACATTTATGTAAGAAAGATCATTCTCAGGTTATTAAAGGACTAAAGCTGCGTACACACTTCCAATTTTTATCGTTCAAAATGAACGACGAACGAACGACAAACGATCGATTAGGCAAAAAACGTTTGTTAAAAAAGTAACCAACGACGCCGACGAACGAGGATAGTCGTTGGAAACGAACGACCGGACCGGCGGATCGGATTGGACGACGATCGTTGACCATCGTTCGTGTGTACGATCGTTCGTTGATCGTCCATGGTCTGAGCATGCGTGACGAACGAACGTTCGTTCACTTCCTGTCGTGCACGTCACTCCCTGTATCGCTCAAACGATCGTATCTATTGTGTGTACAATATCTACGAACGATCGTGTCGTTATCTGTATGTGCAGGATCGGTGCTATATGATCGTTCGCAGATATCGTGCAGGAACGTTCGTCGTTCGTTTAACAACGATAATAATTGGAAGTGTGTACGTAGCTTAAGTCTGTTGTTCATAGACAAGCAGATAAAGCTCCAGGTTTAAGAAAGTGACAACAGAGGCTGGAAACATATTTCACAGAAGCTTTTTCTTCTGCTAACATGTTTTAGGATTTTTTTTAAAATTAAGAATGATTTTATTTTTTAAATCTAATTTGTTTGACAGATTAGCTGATAGGGCTCTCCTCCTTGTAACAAATAGTGCTATTTATGTTTCCCATGGTCTCTGTTCTTTATAAATGTTCAGGTAATGGTGCTGTAAAGCCATACCCCTGCTTGATATACCATAAATGAGGCCTTAAGCTGCGTACACACTTCCAATTTTTATCGTTGGAAATGAACGACGAACGACCGACTGGCCAAAAATCGTTCGTAAAAAAGTAACCAACGACGCCGACGAAC
>NC_092859.1:74206260-74235447 GCF_032062135.1 Pyxicephalus adspersus | reverse complement strand
AAAAAAAAAAAAAAAATCATATTGATGACTTATTGAGCACTGGATATGTACCCTACCCCTCCTTGATCATATTTTTGGAAAGTCTCAGTGCCATGACTTAAATAACTTGGAACCACAAGCCCACTGCTCCCTCACTTTATGATTTTCATAGCCCCAAGCTTCATGCAGTGGTTTTACACTTTTGTTTGTTTGTGGCAGTCCAAAATTTGCAGGCCCATGCTACTGCATAACAAAAGTGTGTGCAAAGTCTGAAGTAAAATGGAAAATGCCATAATATTACTAATATTGCTGCTATTATTAATATTACAACTTCTGCTACTATAACTGCCACTACTACTAATTCAGATGATCCAGGATGGCCAGCAGGGGAAGCAAATAAAATACTGGGAGGCATCACTTGAGGGATTACCAACAGGAAGAATTAAATCCTTATTCCTCTATACAATGCTCCCCACAAATTCTCCAGTTCCAGTTCAGGGGAACTTACCAAAGCCTCATACAGACTTTAGATTACTAACGCTTGAAACTATCTTTTACAATCTTTTCTGTTCTATGGATAGGGGAAGGTGGAGGACAATTGGCCCTCCTTCATAGGGCTGGACAGTTGTCTGTGCCAATTGTTTGTTCATCAATCCACCACAGTGGACCACAGCAATGAATGATGTTGGGGACAGCCCAAAAACAAGCAGGACTGTTCATCTCAGATGACAATAATCTAACATGTGTACATAGCTTTACAAAAAGATATTAAGATTTAACAAGTCCAGAGATGGGCATCAAAATGGTGAAAGGTCTGAGGGATAAAATATATTTATTGTAGATGCAAGTGCATTTTTCTTATGTCTCGATTTCCTTCACCCTGATGCCTGCAGATGGAGAATCCTAATAGATTGGGCAAAAATATGCAGCAATCTAATGAGTTTGGGCAAGCACCCAATTTTATACTAAAAGCAGTTTGAAGCCTATTAGCTTTCTTTGCTAGTCCTTTTTCTACCAGTCTGAAGGTTATCACATGTGAGATGCCATGTACCTAATCTAAAAGTAATAAAACACATTTATTAACTCCTAAATAACCGTTGTTTTAATATTTGGATGAGATTCTAAAGATGACCAACCTCTTACTTCTTATAGATAACAGTATGAAAATCCAAACAAACTTTTGCATACTGATCATGCAATCAAACCAATTCTTCATGGACCTTCTCAGGGTTTTTCTAACATTGTTAATTAGTACTAATATCTGGTTTTATTATAGGTATTAGGTAAAAAAGTGAAAGTGTTTAGAAGTCTTGCTGTTTTATTTAACATTTATCTCACTAATTTCTTTAGAATAATGCTGGCGTTAAAGGGCTCGGTATACAAGAGGAGATCCACTGCCAATTTTCGCAATGATGAATTCAATCGATTTTCCAAATGGTAATCAATCTTAAGCCTGAAAACACTGCACAGATATGTACAATATTCTGCCCTTCAAAACCTTTCGGAAGTCTGATTGGATTAATTTGTTGGATTCATTCTTTCTAGGCATGTCAAAATCTGTGTAATTTCAGGAGCGAAAAAACAGTTTTAGGAAGATTGTACATCAGATTCACAACAGATCCGTGTATTTTACTGTATTGTAAATTGATTGGAAGTTCAAATTATGTCTTTGACTGTGGAAGATTTAAATCCTACTGCGGCATTCATTTCAACCAAGCATGGCATACTTCACATGGGAGGAGGTCCGGATGTTTTATTTTATTTTAATTTTTTTCACTATTTATTCTACAGTATAGTATACAGTATACCTGTTTTTTCATCCATGCCTTATATATCTAGTGCAAGCTCCTACCTTTTTTCATTTAATGTACCGATCATTCACATTCAACCTACCTGTGGCTGGTGTTACTGCTTTTACGTGTTAAGTGCTCGTCACATCACTTTGTATTATTTGCTGTACTACAAGAGTTGCAGTGAGTATTATATCAAAAATATATATAAAGTATAAAAAATAAATATATAAAGTATTGTTGATGCAGACTGGGATTGCACCTTGCTAGTATCTCCTATTGTGTGCTGCTTCCCCCACCCCTTGGGCTGGGTACACACATCAGAGGATTCTCGTCCAATAATTGCCTCAGGGCTGATATCGGACGAGAATCTGGTGTGTGTTCAGTGCTCGCTGTCTGTCTTCCGAACAACTTTCCTAGCGGATCCATAGACGCCGGTCAAGGAGCGATCTTAATTAAAGTGAATGAGAGAGAGCACTGTGTGGTGTTGCTCTGTCTTTATCCCCACTCCCCACTCCATAGAGCAGAACAGTGAACAGTTCAATTACATTTATTGCAGGTGTGTACATGGCCTTAGATTGTAAGCTCTTCTGGGCAGGGTCCTCTCCTGTCACTGATTGTATCTGTTTGTCATTTGCAACCCCTATTTAATGTACAGTGCTGCAAAATATGTTGACGCTATATAAATACTGTTTATTAATAATAATAATAATAATAATAATAATAATGATAATAATCATTGTTTAACAGTACACATGTGTACCTTTGAAGAAGCAGCGTTCCATTTAAACTGTGAAATGCATTGAGGTATGCCTTACTAATAATGTCTGATACAGTCTTATTGTTTTATTATTGTTTGGTCCACATTAACTTGTGTAAATAAAGGTATTCGCATTGTAATATGTTTTTCAATCTTGTCATCTTTTTTATTAAGATGCCTTAAAAATCCCAATTTTGAACTGGGTAGTTTTTACTTCATTAAAAACTGTGTGTACCAGCTCTTAGATAAACATGTTTTGTTGAGCTAGGGGAGGGATGTTGTCTATTCAAATGCCCTTTACTGATCATGGTCAGTTTTAGCCAGGGGCAAACATTAGCTAAAAGAGTTTATTACATTTTAATGACCTAGTAAAGAATAATTATTCCTGTTGATTGAAACTATACAAATCAATAATTGTGAGCAGCAATATAAGAAATTAATGTAAACTCAACATTTTTAAGAAGTTACTTTGAAAATACATCCAAAAACCAAAGTGTTCCCTTTACAGTCAACCTGGATGGTTGAGACACTTTCCCTTTTTCATTTAGACCAAAAGGACAGAGCTTTCTGAAATCCCCCACCCCATCAAAGTATACTTGCTGATCTATTGCAGACTGGTCAAATGCAGAGTTGGAACATACCCAAGTGGATGACACTTCTTTAAAGTATATATAAAAGCGTAACTATTTTTCAGTTTTGAACAGAGAAGTGAATAGTATAAAGTGATGGTAATTTTGTACAAAATTAGGGTAAATCCTCTTTTTGTCTGTGTATAGACTATAGATTTCCGTTACCTTAGACCGGTGTTGGGAAACCCTTAAAAAAAATTTTTAGAACCTCAGGAAACCCTTATTATAATTACTATATCCACAACATACTGTGCATTAGTGTGGCGGTCAGTAGACAGAATGCTTCGTACATTGTTGGCCAGTGAAAAGAATGTCATCCTTACAGATAGCCAAAAAGATAATTAGTATCCATTAAACTGACCTGAGATTCATAAACTATGCATTGCTCAAGGAACCCCTAGCAGGCACTGGAGGAACCCTGATTGACAAACTGCATTAGACAAATGTATGTGAGTGTCGCGTGTGAAAATCTAGTGTCTGTACAGTTGTCCCCTGATGTCATTTTGGGGATCCACAATGTTGGATCAATAAAACAACCACTGTCATTTTCTAATGAGGAGGATTCAGCGGGGTGACTTCCGCTTTTCTTCCCTTCATCTTCTTTCTATAGAACATCACTACCTTTTTCAATGATGATTAATAGAAGTTTAAACATTAAAAATCTGGTGGATTTCTCAGTCTCAGTGACAATAGTCACCAAAACAAATTGAAGGTACAGCAATAAAACCTGTAATATAACCATCTCCAGATCTATCTAAAAGTTACAAGACAAGTTACAAGTGTTTTAGTGCATGCAGTTAAATCACTTCCGCATAAATGAAAACCTTAACAAGCCTTTAAATAAGGGGCACAGACAATCTTTGATACATTGGAAAATGGTATTTTGCAGACCATGATCTCCCAAGATGGTCTCTTAATAGAGCACCACATATGGCCAAAATATGTGAAACATTATATTTTTTAGCACACATCCATGGGTTTGATGACTTCATCTTCAGTTGTATGAAACATTTTACTGAAGTGGTACTTGCAAACTACTGTGGTCCACTTGGTTTATGTTCCCACCAATCCCATCAGTTTGAGCATGTAACTGAAAGATTACCATTAGGCACATGGCACACAAGCACAGCACAGAAACAGACATATGGTGATTGCAGCAAAAGTGTGCTCTCTTTGTCCTGTTGCTCAAGTGCAGCTATGTCAGCCACACTGATAAGAGATAAGACTGTTAAACATGCAAACATTTCCTATCAGCTCTGGACAGTGATATCACTGTGTTCTGGATGCTAATATCATTGCATAGTGAGAGCTGCATCCTGAAAAGACAGTGCTCCTAGACAATCAATCACAGACCAGTGGGGGTGATTTATGGGGTTCTGTTTTCTAAAGTCCACCTTTGATCTTTTAACTGTGTAGGGAGGTCTAGGACATAAATCATTTAAGGATATTGCAGCTGGATTCCAACATTTGGAGAGATGTGACCATTTGGAATTGTGTACTGTGAATAAAAAGTTAAAGATAAGATATGTTTATGAAGCCTAACATGGGAGGTGTTGACTATAGCAGTAAATGAGATGCTAGATTTTATATTTCAGAAAAGGATGAAGAGTGATTGCTTCAAATCCCTATGTGTTTGTATGTGTTTTAGGATTACATTTTAAAACTGAATTCCTCCCCCCCCCCCCCATCAAAATGAAAGCTTTCATTACATACTCATTTTAGAAAGTTTATTTTATTATTCAAAAAATAGGGACTTTAGAAGGCTGAAAAACTTTTTTTCAATTAAAACATTTATTGATTAACAGCTCCATTGCAGGTTTAGAGGAACATAGGAATAGCAGCATTCATATCAGAATGTTTAAATAAATGGCTATTATATTTCGGGTGTATTCATCTAAATGGTAAAAATAGTTGAATTTAAATTGCAAAAAAAGATCCTGCATAGCTGCCACTTTTCCATTTGGACACCGCACCCAATGCCTGAGGGGATCACACAATCATGGAACTGACCATTCTACCTTACATTCTCTCTTATCGTTTTCCTCCTAGTGGATGGTTTCCACGAAATGCGTTGAGAAATGAACAAAGATCAATTAAAATTAAAGAGAGTATTTTATATTTGATATGATATTAATGTGTATGTACAATTGATGTGGTATGTTAATAAATGTTTTAAATAATTGAACATTTGTTTTTCAGCCTCCTAAAGTCCCTATTTTTTATATTAATATTTAATATTAAATTAAACATATATAGCTCCTTGGAGATGAGGCAAAATTGTTTTGAAAGCACGTAGATAGAGTGTATTCAACTATTTAGATATTGATACTAATTTTAGAAGTTAAATCCCATGAATAAAAGAGGAAAGCCAGGGACAGCTTAGCTGAGAAAGAGAGGGCTTTATGGTGCTGGATGTCCTCCAGCCTGGAAAAAAGTAGGCAGGTTGCCTAAAATGTATGTTATTAAATGTTCACAGTGTTTATGCAGTCCCCGTACAAGAGATGAGCCTGTACAACTTCCACTTCCACAATTTACTATTTAAGTAAATATACACAGTACAGGACACATTCATGATTATATCAGATAACTATACAAGAACAATGCTGAGAACAGACGCCAGGAACATTGCTGTCAATCAGTAACAAATTTGTACTAAGTTAATCTGAGATCAGTATTGAGAACAAACTTCCCCCTGCAGACACACATTCTGCTCCTATAAACATACAATACCAGTGTCCTAAGGTTCTCAGAGACATCCATGACAATAGAATTATTATCTTGCATAAAGCTCAACACAACTGAATGCTCCTTGCTATCTTTAGACTATGTATACAAAACCTAAAAACCTTGAATGCTTTTGTATATATATATATATATATATATATGTCTTATGACAATATATATATTATTTGAATGGTTCAACCATAAAGTCTACTTTTGCGGAGCAACCAAACAGAATCTATTTCATATTAGTCTGACTTTAGCTGAGGCATTTAAATTTGATTGCCTGGCATTTAGTATTGGCTATTTGCAAAATCTTTCCATATTTCGATCTTTGTTACCTTTGGTACAAGTACTGAAAGTCAAGGAAAATCTTAGATAATATGTTTGAGGAAACAGTAGTGAGAGATTTCATCTAATGGAGACATGTGTTCCATTGACAACTGACAAAGGTGGGGAGATCCATAACCAATCTTAGCAATCTTGCATTACATCAGACCCAGTGGGCCATTTACAGTCTAGTTCTAGCTAATTGCATCAGTGGAAAAAAGTAGAAAAAGTAGTACATAGTAACGCCATAGGCCATGGTGGAGGTAACGCCATACCCTTGTTCTTTAGGGTTTTGACAAGTATTACTATTTAAATCCCCACAATGCAAGGCTTACTGCTAAAACTCAAATATTTCTTCCAACAACTCTGGTGGTTAGTGTATTAGTTTAGCGTGGTTTTAGTTGGGGTGCTTTGTTTTCTGTTTACGTGTGTTTGAGTAAAGAGGCAATAAAAAAATAAACACTGAAGACACGTCTGTGTGGTAACCAGAGCAAACATCACGCTCTTCCAGTTAACTGACCATCTGTACTTTCTCCTTTCAGCTCTGCAGGATAATGACTAAAGTAAACAAGCCGCAGATTGGACAAAAAAAAGGGGAAAAAAGACATTTATTATTGCAGTCTGACACAAAGTGAAAGCTGTTAGCATAGTCTGCAGTTATTTAAAGTGTCTCTAATATATAATTATTACTCATGAACACTGAAGCATTCTTGTATCAGATTTGAGATTTTAAATAACAGAACAAACCATTTTTGGGTCTCCAATGACCTCTAAATGTACCCAGACCAGGGATTGTTGTCAGAATAGCATTTCTTCTTTTTCTCTTTTTGAACCATCTTTCCCCGGTCAATGCAATTTCTGGAAGTTGAACTCCCATAGCTACCCACAAACACCAGGTGCCAGATAAATTTGGTCTGCCACTGCTTCTATCAGTTAAGCCACGTGTTTATGCAAGCAATGGCGAAAGAACAATAGTGAACAAGCACAAAAACCTATTTGGCCAATTGAAACTTTTTATTGTTGGCAAATAGGTGTCTGCAGAGGTTGCTGATCATCTACATTTATGAAGCTTTTTATTGATCTGGCCTTAATTGGGTTGGTGATCATCTCATGTCAAATGGCATTTTTTGTCGTATACAGTGGCGTCGAAAACTATTTAGACCAACTTTACTTTTTTAAATTTTTTGTTGTAGTCTGACTCTATCGTTTAAATGCCTTTTTTTCAATACTCTAAACTTCTCATAACGACAAAGTGAAGAAAGATTTTTAAACAATTTAATAAAAATCATTAAAAAGAAAAAAACCCAAAGTGATAACAATTATATAAGTGTTCAGACGCTTTACTTTGTACTTAGCTAAAGCATCTTTGGAAGCATTTACACCCTCAAGTCCTTATGGGTATAATGCAACAAGGTTTGCTTTCCTGATTTGGGGGATTTTGTGCCATTTTCTTTGCAAATTCTCTCAAGCTCAGTCAGGTTGAATGGGGACTGTGGTTGGACAGCCATTTTTAGGTCTCTCCAGAGATGTCATTCCTGAAATCAGATGTTTTCCTTGAAATCAGGACTCTGGCTGAGCCACTGTATGATATTCACAGAGCTGTTCCCAAGCCACTCCTGACTATTGACCTCACTGTGTGCTTTGGGTCAGTGTCATGTTGGAAGGTGAACCTTAAGCTACATACACATGTGCAATTATTGTTGTTGGAAAGGATCTTTCACAATCCTTTCCTGGGACTAAGGACTGCACGATGCAGGAGGGGGAAAACGACAGAGCAGCACACTCCTGCTCGATCTCCCCCTTCCCTTGCATTATGATCGTTTGTCGTCATGGATCCGCCGGGGCGCTCGGAGGATGGATGACGGGCACTGTACACTGAGACGATTATCGGGCAAGAACCATTGGACATGTGTACCCAGCTTTACGCCCATTTTGAGATCTTGAGTACTAAAGAACAAGTTTTCATTGGGGATATCGCTGTACTTTGCTTCAATTAGCCCAAATTAGCTTTTCCCTAACCCTGTCAACACTCCCACAGAAGGATGCCACCATCACACTTCACTGTTTGGATAGTATTGGGCAGGTTATGAAAAGGGTAAAGTAATAAATCTAAATTCTTACTTAAATGTGAATCTAATCTAATCTCTGTTTTGTTTTTTAATTAACCTCCCTAGCGGTAATCCCGAGTGTGGCTCGGGGTGAATTATCCATACCAAAAGCGGTAACCCCAAGCCACACTCGGGGTGGAATTGTCAGGGAGTTTTCAAGTCTTACCTGGTCCCCACGTGCTCACAGCGTCCTCAAGTGGTGCCCGCAGCATCCTCCAGCGATGCCCGGCACGAGCCCAGGGGACGCAGATGCCAGCCTGGCAGTGCAAGCGTGCCGTTGGAGGGCGGGACTGTGTGGCTGGGAGGCGGGACCGGGCAGGAAATTCAAAATATTAAGTAATTTTAAATGTACCGCTTTGACATTTAAAAATACTTATTATTCAGACCTCCAGGGAGGTTAATGCACTAAACTGTCTAAAATTCTGTTTTTATGTTGTCATCAGAGGGTACAGAATGTAAAATATTGAAAAACAGCCCCCAGAAACATTTTCTCATACAAAGCTAATACAAACTGACATAAACCTTATGAACCTGGACAGATGGGTTCTGAATTCAATGGAGTTGCCACCCCATTAAAGGAAGCAGCATGGGGTGGATTTGACTGGCAGGATAAATAGGTATTTGAGTGGGAAAGGTACATAAGCACTGACAATAAATTGTTGCAGCAGATTTTTAATTGCAAGCAATAGTTCTACTTTCTTTTAATAAATGGAAATTATCTGGCAGTTTCTGTCTTTGATATTTTTTTTCACTGACCAGGAACAAACCTATAGAAAATGCCTGAACTTCGTATGGGTGTATGTCATGCTGATTAAAATCAGGGGTGTAGTCGTAAAAAAAAAAGAGGGGGCACGGTACTTTCTATGGCAAGCGCGCATGCACATCATTGTTATGTAAACGCCTCATTCCCGAAAAAAGTGGGAGCATGGCGTGCCCATGCGTGCCCGCCCCACTACACCCCTGATTACAATGCCAAACAGTGTTTATAACCTCTTGATAAGTCTCTTAATCAACTATTGGTCCTTCGCTCTTCTTCATAGAATAGAAGGAATTGGTGAAACACATGGATTCAGTCTTTTGTGTGGATTTACAATCACTGTTGTGTATATTGGTGGTTTCTAGTGCAATTAAAGATAGGTAGATGTATCCCTAGTTGTTGCTTACAATAGGAAAGCTTTTCTATCTATGGGCAGCCTTAAGACCCATATAAAGTACCCAAAACAAGCATTACTGATCATTTTGGATGACAATGAGAATGAAATGGCAGACAGGCTATTGAAGAACACCCTGTTCATTTTAAGGCCATGGTTTCAACACTAGATTTTCACATGAAACTCTTGTCACAAGCGACTGAATTCTAACGTCTGGACAGAGTTTGCTTTCTCAGAGATAAACCTAAGATTTAAACCTTTGAATTATGCTAATCTGCGGTTACACAAATATGGAAAAAAAACTGAGAAAAATATTGTCAAACTTGGTATATACTGACCCTGATTTATGAAAGCTCTCCAAGGCTGGGGAGAATACACTTTCAGAAGTGAACCTGGTGATCCACCAAACCTGGAATGGATCTGGTCCAGGATTCAAAACATTTGCTAGCAAATAGAAAATGATTTTTAAAAATCCATTCCATGTTTTCTGGATCACCGAGTTCACTTCTGAAAGTGTATTCTCTCCAGCCTTGGAGAGCTTTCATAAATCAGGGCCACTGTATCAAATTTCAGCCCACATTTATACCAGTGCTGATTTGCTGATTAATTCAACCAGAGCACATTAAATCACTTCTAGTTTATTACTACACGCATTCATATGCCCCTTGTAGTGGGGCTGGCAACCAGACCCAAACAAATTTCTCCTCGATTGCATGGTGAGGGAACACCTTGAGCAACTGGATGTGGATATTACTAAGCCTGAACTGATACATGCCACTGCCATAATGAACAATGGCAAAGCCCCCAGCCTGGACTCTTCACGGCCAATTTTTTTTAAATCCTCAAAGAAAACCTGGTAACTGGAAGCACTGCAAAAATGCTATTGGAGTCTGAACACAGCCATGCACCAAAATCCACAGGCACAAGTGAACACACCTAATACCTTTGCACAAGGGCACGAGACAGGGATGCCCCCTGTCAGAGACCTTGTTCAGTTTGGCCATGGAGCCACACCAACGATACTTGAACTTGGTGCCAGGTCTTCACCGGATTCAACTACATGACGAAGAACTCCGATCTGCATTTTTTGCAGATGATATCCTCCCACTGATCCCTCAGTGGACCTGCCACACATACAATCAATTTTTTCAGAGTTCAAGAAACTAGCGGGCCTGCAAATCAATTTTGCCAAGAACATGCAATGGCACACCCCTGGGATCTAAAATCTCTACTATACTGCAAAATCTCCCAACTCCCCAAAATGCAAAATCCTAACCTGGGGGGGAATTTACAAGGAAACTGGGTCATCCATGTGGTTTCTCTAGGTACCTATGGTTGTGGGGTAGTCCAGCATTCCCTCAGGGCAGGGAATACAAAGCATTTCACCTATGGAGAAGAAAGAGCTTTACTCATATTGTGACTTCTATCCATCATCAAACATATCGACCATACCCCCTAGCAACCCTTAAGGAAAAATACAGATTGTCAAGAGCAGCAGGACATCTCCTTCCCCTATGCTACGCACAATTTCTGAAATTTTGTAGGTCATTGAGCCTGGATCCCCCCTCGTCCCTCCAGCCTACCCCTCTGACAGGTTACTTAAGGTGTCCCCTCTATCTATATCAACAATCTACGCCAGCCTACAAGGGATATACAATAAATCACTACACCAATCTAACCTGAAGGAATGGCAGAGAGACTTTGACATTCCTGACCTAATTGATAAATTATTACAAGGCTATCAATCGGTGAGGCGGACATTGGTAAATGAATAGTGGACGGAAACACAATTCAAAATAATGCATAGAGCTCACAAGGTGTAACACTCAGGTCATGAGGGGTGACAGCCCTGATTCCTGAATTAGCTACTCCTGTCCAAGCTGGATAACCACTGTGCCCTAAGTGTGGAAATCACTGGGCATTGCTGAAACACTAGTACTGGTCACAGTTGTGTCCAGTTCTGGAGAAGGATGTTGGGCTATATACGCTGGGTAGTAGGGTTCAACCTACCCTTTCAACCTATCTATTGCACATATGAGGAGGTTTGTGCCACCAAGTCATGGTGGATCCTGAAGCCTGAGGGTAATGGAAAGACATGTTATGGTAGAACTTGGCCTGTAGGCAATACATTTTTCTAAAATTATATTTAATATGCAATACAATTACAACACAAGAAATAAAGGTTATAAAAAAATCAAAAACCTACTTTTGAAATTATAGTAACATGTTAAAGGCTGATTCCAGACCTGCGGCTGACCGCCTCGGTCTCACTTTGCTCCTGGTTGCCCTTAAGCAATCAGACAGTTCCATTTACTTGAATGCCACTGTCCATGGCTCACAGCAGATAAAAATGGTTGCTGTTGCTGAAGGAGTACAGAGAAAGAAAGGATGTAACTCATCTTTTTCCATCTATTTTCTAAAAACTTTGAACCACAGCAAACTGCAACAGTAATTTGGTTTACTTCATATTCAACAATATTTGTTATAGTGCTTGACAAACATCACTAGGCTTGCAAACAGAAGTATAATAAATTCAACAATCACTACTCATTTCCCTTTAACAGAATCAACCAATTCTGTGCATGTTTTATAAACTTTCCAGGAAGGCAATCTTTACTGAAAGTTTGCTAAGTAAATATTAAAATATGCAAATGATTTATTTTTCTTGTTACGTGCAGTTTGGCTGGTATCTATGGTGTTGGCTGAACCCCTGCCAGCATGAGATCACTGATGCCACACAATCTTTTTTATAATCTTACTATCTGTAATATAGTCCAATGTATCTGTGCACAAATTGCATGCATACCCTGTTAACCGAAGAACACAGTTAGGAGGGCCAAGGTTGTCCGACATGGATATAGACAGATAAAATATTTTTATGGTAGTTAGCCCTTTCACCTCTTACCAATCTAATATAAGTGATTTGGCATGCCTGTGCACAGACAATAATTCATCTACAATAATACCATTGAAAAGTTATCAGATTTCACGTGGCTGACAGTGTGTTCCACCGCCACATTACTTTATTCACTGCCCTAACACCAACATTGTTCAATAAAGTGCCCAAATGCAAACTGATATAACAGCGGGAAATGTTTAATAAATGCAGAATTATTTAGAATGGAACTGAGCTGTCAGCAGCTGGAAATGAATAAAGAAAGAACACTTTTTATTTTAGCTGCCGTATTGCATCACTAAAAGTATCCCTGTATACACTTCAAAAAATAACAATAATATTGGACAGAGAACACCAGATAATCTAATAATGAATTTGTTTGTGTGAAGTTAGTGGTTGGGGAGGTGAGGAGAGATTGTAAAACAGGAGTCCAGTCATAGCTTGGAAGGAAAGAGAGAGGGGAGATATGACTTGTATAGGGGCTGGGGTGGGCATGGGTTAGGAGGGACAAGGCATGTAGTGTTCCCTACTCCCGGCCAGCTTCCAAAAGAAACATAGTTGACTCCGGCCAGGCTCCAGGCTGCTGTGCTGTACACATGGCACCTTCTTCCAGCCAGGAACACATTCCCACTGTGCCTTTTAATAGGCTTTTAATTCCCATAAGCGTGGAATGGGGAGGGCTGAGGGATCATTACATTAATATGTACTCAGTTTAAACACAAACCACAGCATTCTCTCTCTCTGCTGAGTGTTCTGCTGCACATGAAAAGCTGAATGCTGGTGACCTTGCATGGTCCTTAGGTTACAATGAGCTGCAAATGAAATGCTACTTACATTTATATCAAACACATGAAGTTCCCCTTTGAAATTTGTGTATTAATATTAGTGGAAATAACAGAAATGCATTTATGACACATATGAATGTCACATATGAATGTCATCCAAATTTGGTAGAAAAGTCAGAGTAGCTCTAACACATGTGTTCTCTTAGAAATAGTCGGTAGATCTCTCACCAGTAACACTGATAAAGAGGTGTCAGTGAACTGGCAACCCAAAACAAGTACAAGGTAAAACTCAACTTCAGTTAGTTATTAAAGCACATATTAATTCAGCTCTGTATTTATTAACACATTATTGAATATAGTAAAGTTCAATGAAACTGTGTAGGCACCTGAATTTAACTTGGTATCAGTTTGTAACAAATACTACAACTCAAAAAGGAATGGATGGACAAAAATACTTTGCCAGTTTAAACAGCTTCTATATTTGTATTTCATGTATACTTTGCTGTTTGCAAAGAGTTTGGATTTCATGCTAATTGTAATAATTTTCTTGCACATGAATTCAAGGAAATCTGTAAAATAACACAAAACAGAAATAGGAATGTGTCTCAGGTCCAATGTAAAAAGCTCTAAAGAATAACCAATAAATAAAATTTTAAAAATATAAAAATTAAAGGCAGGTTTAGATCTGTTCCAGGAGCAAGCAATCCTGTTTGCACCATAGTGCTGATTCCTATAAAAAACAGCGATTGCAGATTTGACAGTGGGAAGGAATATGCATTACTGAGCTGCTCACTGCTGTCCCCATTCATTATGTATTAGGCTGCTGTGGTCAGGTGGTTCACTGGCATGAGGAACTAGTAACCTCAACCTTACCACCATTGTGAACATAGCCTGGTGACCACATTCCACATCCAGTAGTCACTGGATAATATTAGGCTAAGGTTGTCACCTTTTGTGCTCTTACCTTAAGTGATTATTGGATGAAATTGTGAAAAAGGCCAAACTGAATTGTTATTATGACATTAAGTGAGGACATCTTCATTGGTCAACCAACTCTTGGTGTTGCAACAAGGAACAAGGAAGAACAAAAAGTCTTTGACAGTGTCGTGTCTTGAACAATCCTGTGTTTTTGCTGCCCATCCACACTATTTTCAGAACCTTCAATATCACTCAGACATTATAGAAAACTTTGTCCCATCAGTGTTGTATCTTGTATTCCTATATGGCATAGCTGGCACCAGAGTGTCCACATGTCTTACCAACCCTTTGCATAGATATAAACACAATAACTCAGCCAAACTAAGCATTCATATTAATGGAAGCTGTAGAAGGCACAGTTGCCCAAGGAGAAATAGATCTTTCCTGCATGTACAAGTGGCTTCACCAGTCTACAACTATCTGACACTGAATATAGACCCTTGGGTTGCTGGATTCATGCTTTATCTTCTTATCAAAACAGACTCCTGCTGCTCCTAAGATGGTATTTTTTTTTGTAGTTTAGAAGTAAGCCTGTGATGAACTCTCTAATTAGCACCAGGGATCTTTTGTTGGTTAATGAGTGAGCTGGAAGACCCCTTTGATAGAGTCCATACATGGAGAGAGATAAGAGACCACGCAGTCTTTGTATCAATTGTGTGCCTTTTATGCTATCACTTATCAGAAACTCTAGCTCTTTGTAGCTCAGCAGCATGAATAACACTACTTTTGTCTCAACAGTATTTAAAAGTAGAACCTGCAGGCGAAATCAGCAAACCTCTATTAGTCTCATAGCTGGTGGGAAGATTTGTGACCACCTGGATAGAGATTACTAAAACAAAATAAACTTGTCTCAAATCTCCTATTAACTAACTAGAAGTTTCTCTAAAATGACCCAAATATTATTATATGATTTAGTTCCGTGTCACTTATAAGAACTTCAGTTTACAAATGACCCATGTTACCTAGAATCTTTTGTTCTTTTACTCCTGTTACTTAAGTCTTCATTCCAGTCAGTGCCAGCATCAGATGACGGGAGGGAGGGCAAGGGGTACTTCTGTACTGATTCCCGATCAAAAGAGCATGACTTTTGCAATGCTGTAACTTAGGGGAAGGCCAGAAAGTTTACCCAGTATGCCGCCCAGAAATTTCTACTGGTGGTCATGATACCAACAATTCTTTACTCAGTACTAAAAGAAACATGTAGGCTTCTGTACTTCTTCAAAACATTATTTGTCCAGTTTTCCCTGGCTTTCATACTTTTGATGTCATAGACCGGGTCAAGTATACAGCTAGTAAAATCAGAAAAACTCAGAACTTGCATGATACCTTAGTGTCAGTGAATAATTTTTGACAGTGGGGGTGGGATAGCTTTTGGTTATAACAGAGTTTAGGTGTGCCTTAAGCAGAGTAACCATAATGTGCATTAGAATGTTACTATCTGTTTTCAGGGATTAGTTTATGTGCATAGCACCCATGTCAGCTTCAAAAACATAATTACCAATTTCTTGTTACTAGACAAACATGTGCTCAGGAAAGGAGCTCTCAAGCATGTATCTGTTCACTAATTAATGGAGCTCTCCGGGGTAATATTGTAATACTACATTTGTTCTGGATGCAGCTACACTATCTGCAGTGTCCTGCACAGAGCAGTATCTGGAGCTCCCTACTACACACTCCAACTCCAGGACAAACTTTTTCTTAGTCGTAGATTCTGTAGAATGGGGAAGAGTTGGAAGAATCTGTATCTTTATTATTTGTTTTCATGTCGGGGAGGTATACATAGGATGTCACCAAGACAAGACATCTCACCAAGGCTACAAACACATTTTGGGATTTTGTTGCTTGAAACAATCTTTCATGATTGTTTTCAGTGTCAATTGGTGACAGATGAACGAAAGAGCACTATGTACACCGCACAAATTCTATGGAGAAGGTGGGGGGAATAGAGCCAGCAGCACCCGCTGTGCTCTCCTTCATTGACATGCAGAGTGGTTGTTCCTGATTGTCATTCATTGATCTGCTGTGGGCTGCAACCACAAAAGAAAACTTTTTTTCATATGTGACAAGTTTACTCTAAACCTGGATAAAACATGTATGAAGGATGCCATTATTGCGATTTGGTAACTAGCATTTTCAGGAGGTCAGCAGTGACTGACTTTCTTTCAGTACAAGTTTCCTTTAGGATTGCCAAAATCTAATTTTAGCAACATGAAGGATTTGCTAAAGAATGTTTGACTAATACATTGATAGCCACCAGCATTTATTATTGTTGTTAGACCCCACCTCCCACCTGGTTAAGCACAATAAACACCATAACCAGTGCACTACACATAGGACACAGCAGTACACACTAAATCTTGCGAGTTGTACAAAGCAAACAACTGGACGGCAGCACACAGCAGCATGCGCCATACCCAGTGCATTGGACAGAACATACAGATGCAGAAGCTGGGCGCAGCACACAGCAGCATATACCATATTCAGAACAAGGGCCACCATATACCCTTGCAAACATCAGACACAACAAACAGCAACACACTGGATACAACACAGAGTTGTACACACTTAACACAATAGCATATGTCAGCACATGACATTCCCAAAGCAATGAACACATCACACATTTTATTTTGTGCAGTGGACACAGACATCCATCAGCATACCCTATAGTGAATGAAGTACATAGAAAGGCTACATACACACGTTAGATGATTCTTGTCCAATTATCGCTTCAGGGCTGGTATCAGATGAAAATCTGACACGTGTAAAGCGGCTGCCCAACGCCTGCGGTCAAGTGACCACAACGCAAGTGAAGCGGAGAGAGCGTAGTGGGGGTGTCGCTTTCTTGTTGTCCCTTCTCAAACAGAACGGTGCTGTATGTACAGCTCTCGTTCACGCATCTTTCAGTCCTCTGTCATTGGAAAAGATTGTGAAAGATCCTGTCCAACAGCAAAAGTCTAACGTGTGTACATAGCCTAACACACACTATACCCTTTACAGGGGGGATACAACAACAGCACACAACATTTTCAGGGCAAAGGATATAACACACAACACACTCCATACCCAACATGGGGGATATAACACACAACAGCCCACACCACAATCAGCACAGGGGGTACAACACATAGCAACACATATCATACCAACACAGTGGACATAGCTCAACCATTACTCGGCACAGAGGACACAGCACACATAATCACACACCAGCAGACACCATTCATGGTGAACTTAAGCTTGTTGTCTCTTTATGCCTGGAAAATTCCAGATTGCTCTGGCCATGGCGTCATTACAGCTCTTAACTCTCCACTGCAAGATTTTCCTATTTCATTTACCTTCTCCAGGTATTTGTCTATGTATTTAACTGCAGTTAAAGCTAGATTTTTAACAAATGTTATTTTGCATCTCCCTGTGTTTGTTTCTCACTTGTATTTGTGACTAAATCCCAGTTGTACCTAGAAAAGTCACCCCACAAAGGCAGACTGTAATACAGGGGTCAGCAAACTTTTTTTGCTACTAGGCCATTTTAGGAGGTCAAGAAGGCACACTAGGCCGGACTCTCTCCCAAGTTCCGCACTAAAAGCTCTGCTCCCACCAGGAACGCCGCTGAGGGGAAATCCCTCTCCTCCACAATGCATACAGAGGAGAGGGAATGTCCCCTTACCCCAGCGGCGGAAGTGTTAATGCTGACCGCGGTAAATAGGGAAGGGAGGCATAACAAGGAGGCTCAAGAGCCGCGGGTTGCCGACCCCTGCCAGACAGAATTAGGCGGGATAGTCCAGGGGGGCGTTAGGCCGGAACGGACTACTGGCTAGGCAGTATCTTGCCTAAAGGCTGGAGTTTGCCTGCCCCTGCTGTAATATCAATAAACACATCCATTCTGAATCAGCAGTTTATGGAACATACCCACTTTGTCATTTCTTTCTAAACACTGGGATATTTCAGCTTTATCTCCTAAAGCCTTGTACAGATGCCAGATTTTAGTCACCTGAGAAGATCGTTGATTTAGGCTAGGTACACACGTGCAATAATTATCAATAGAAAATGAACGATTAATGACTGATCAACAATTATTCACGATTATTTTCAAAACTCAAATATAATTCACCAATAATGTACACACACTAGATTCAATTGTTTGAACAATGCAGGACGTGATGTCCACCAGAGAAAGTGTACCGCAGGACAATCAACGATTTCTGAACGACCGTACACACAATAGATAGTAAACGATCGCCCAATCAGATCCGCTGGGACGGTCGTTGGTTTCCAGTGACATTTCTCGTTTATCTCTGTCATTGGCCTCTCATTGTTCACTTTTTTTGTTACCTATTATCGATTGCTAGTCGTTCGTTTCCAACAATAATTTTTGCATGTGTGTATGTAGCCTCAGTGTTAGTACGCCAGACCGCTCAACCTCATTGAAGGAACAACTATGACTAGTGAAGCAACAACCCAAGTCAGCAGAGGCAGCCCCATATTTCTATGTCTCTGGAAGGTAAATTTCCCTTTACCCATGCTGAACGCCCTATAGTGCCAAATCATTCTTTCAGATACAAAGTTGGGTTGCCACTCTATGGTCAAAAGAAAACACCAGGATGGTAGTCAGGGGACAAATTCAATTTACCTAAGATGGGCATGGTCCATCATGACCACATAATCATAGTAAAATAGAGAGTATTCAAAATAAAAAAAATAGGATTTCTTCTTCCATATTGATAACTCAACTGGATCATGGTGAATGACAAATTTACCTGCATGGTCAAGGACACCCCTCATGTGTTTGAGCTTACCTGGGATCTTTGGGTTGCTCACAATTCTTCGTCCCCGATTCCTACTTGAAGTGGACACCTTACCCCCACACACACTCCCTGCCCTCCCCCTTTTTTTAACCCCTACCCCTTGAGAACCTAATTTGCTTTGCAGGTCAATGCCTTGTTACAGAGTCTAATTTCCTTGCTTTTATTATGATCTTGTTTAGTTGCTTTAAATGTTATACTCTGTATTAGTGTTATGTTTATTTAAGCTTATTCTTTATGTATACCTGCTACTCTAATTTTTTACTTGTTGTTTATGCAAAAAATTGAATAAAAAAAAGAATTTCTATATGCTAATGCATACAGTTTTATATGTCTCTTAGTGCAAACAATCAATAGTTTATTCACTTGATGATTTCTTTCAGCACTGAAGTGTCTATACAACCTTCCTGAAGCACCATCAATCACCATTTACAAGTCTAGCTCTGTGAAGACAAGAAGTAACAGCTGTTTCAGTATTCAACTCATCATGTGACCAGGGTATAGTGTAGAAAAGAAGACAGATGTGTGACCATCCTCCTCTTTATCACTTATGTATATTATATCTGATACCAAGTTAAATCAGAAAACTAGAATATTTATATATTGGTCCAGACTGTCCATGAGTGTGGAGTATAAAATCCATATGAAAATATGAAGTCTGTGCTAAATATATATATATATATATATATATATATATATATATATATTTATATATATATGTATGTACATACATCCAGTGGCCAACTGGATACATATACCTGTGATGTATCAATATGATTTGCCTATGATTCAATAGTTGCTTGATGCTTAGCATTGGTGCTAGTGGTTGCACTGGGACCTGGGTGAGGTTCTGGGTGCTAACCCCTCCAACCCTTAAGCTACGTACACACTTCCAATTATTATCGTTGGAAAACTAACGACGAACGTTCATGCACGATATCTACGAACGATCGTATAGCACCGATCCTGTACATACAGATAACGACACGATCGTTCGTAGATATTGTACACACAATAGATACGATCGTTTGAGCGATAGAGGAACTATGTGCACGACAGGAAAGTGAACGAACGTTCGTTCATTACGCATGCTCAGATCATGAACGATGTTCAACGATCGTCGTCCAATCCGATCCGCCGGTCCGGTCGTTCATTTACAACGACTTTCCTCGTTCGTCGGCATCGTTGGTTACTTTTTTTACGAACGATTTTTGCCCAATCGATCGTTCGCCGTTCGTTTTGAACGATAAAAATTGGAAGTGTGTACGCACCTTTAGTCCTTTAGGCACTCGAAGTGTTTTTCTTTTCATTTTACTGGCATATCTATAACCTGTTTGTCTTGCTAATACAATGTCAGCCGTAGATTTATATAAGACCTGAAAAATATTCCATGGGCTGCACTGGGATAAAAAGCCATTCTAGAGTATTCTAATACTGCGTAAGTTACGTTACTTGTATCATATTGCAGAACTGTAATTTAAACTCTGAGCATTCTTTAAAGGATGAGTTCTCTGATCTGTCAGAGAGTACTGATGTTGATAAATGAGGCCATAGTGAGACTGAAATGATTACCATACATCTTTCATTCTTAGGTTTGTCTAGCCTACGTTGTTTTCATTTTCTATAAAACTGATTGCTTCATATTCTAACACAAAGTAATATGTGGAAAAATAAACTTCTAACTGTACATCTTGTTATCACACGTCTTTGTGATTCTGTGATGGAATACCTAATGCCAGTAGTGTAGCTCAAATATTTGTACATGTTGGGAAAAAAATTAAAATTCAAAATCCAAATTTTTACAACCTTACTGGTTATAAAGAGCTGAACTATACCGATCAATTAGATTTAAGGGGAATGTAATTTGTTTTGTATAAATGTATTATTTGTACACATATAGATATTTGTATATTTTTCCAATACTTTTATTCAGCTAAAAATGTTGTTTCATGTAGAGTTATTTCATTGTTATACATTCCAGCTAGCAGACACAACTTTAGTCTTTTTTTTCAATGTTTACCAGGCTAACCTTAATTGCTTTGGCGAGGAACATCTGCTATTTACAGAGTTTACTAGATTAGGTTAAAATTACACACAAGCATGCAAAGAAGAGCGACTCGTCTTCTTATCCCGTTTCGTATTGCTTCCTACAGACTTTCAGTTACGGAGAGGCAGTCTGAAAAAAAACAGAAAATTTTACAGACATCTTTTTAGTAAATATTTTAATGATATATTTCCATAGTGAAGAGAATCCTTCATATAAGTCACTACCCAGAGGAGTATACAACATTACATAACAGTACATAACAGTCATACAGGCAGGTTTGGCAAAAAGTCAAATATTCTACAAGTACAGTATTGGTTTTCTTTAGTTGAGGAAGGAAACCAGAACACTGAGAGGAAACCCATGGAAACTTAGGCAGAATATACAGTTTCTTGTAGATCACTCCTGTTGGCAAAAAAATTGAAGACCCCATGACCACAAGGTAATAGTGATGACCACTTTGTCACCAACCTGGCCTTTCCCACCTGCTCAGTACTTATAAGGCAAACTCTCCATGTGCTGGAAAGTCTGAAACAAGTTTCTCTAAAGTATTAGTAGATACTAACAGGGAATCACTAATTTGCTGCATTAAAGCTTTCCCTTTGTTTTAATCATTTTTCACAAGAATTCAATCAATGTACCACTTTAAAAGCAATTACTATATGAGATAAAATTCTTTTTTCTAAATTACTGTTTTGTTTTTTTGGAAAGAGTGTCACTGCACTGCATTTAATGATGTAATTTTACTGATAAATACAATGTCACTTGAATTAATCTCTGCTCTTATTATTATTATTATTAATAATAATAATAATAATAATAATAATAAGATTAATAAATTGTATTTATATAGCGCCAACATATTACGCAGCACTGTACATTAAATAGGGGATACAAAAAGTGACACAGAAGGAGGAAAGGACCCTACCCAAAAGGATTTACAATCTAAATGATGGGGAAGCAGCACACCGTAGGAGGTAGGATTCTTTGTGTAGGAGCCAGCTGAAATTCTGTGATACTTTATAACCAAAATTTATATTTAGTACAATCACATGTAGATGTAGAGATTCTTTTTAGTTAATTAAGTTATTGAACTTGTTAACTTGTGAAGTTAATGAAATGTAAACATATATAATGTTGGGGTATATAAGTGAATTTCTGGAGTATGCATTTTTTCAGCATAAGCATTCTCTTATGATCTGTTACAAGAAATCCTTAATACATCGATTAAGTGAAATCCATATAGCTTCAAATTAGGCTTATATATATTAGCACTGAGGTTTATTACTAAAAAGATTCTATTGCTGGGGAGCCAGTTATGCATGTCAAACCAATAAAGACATTTTTACAATGACTGCCGAGAGAAGAGCTGCAAGGAAACTACTTGGGAAACCATTGGAATGTACTGAATATTATTGAAATAGTCACATTGAAAACACCTCTGAAAATGTTTGAATGCTGTAGATAGTATTCCAAAATCATTTTATTTTTTGTTGTCTACATGCTTTTGGAAATATATATTCCTTCACTTGTTATTCCACTTCCTATAGCGACCCATGAGAAATTAGAGGAAATCTCCACAAAGACATTTGTCTCCAGACTAGGTATCGCCATTAAAAGGATTACTCTCAACTCCTGTACTGATGGCAACTGTAAAATATTAGGAGTAATTTTTCAATAAATTCAATAATAAAAGTAATTAATAAAAGTGCCCATACTTATCAGATGACAATGTCCACTTCGGCCATTTTTGCCAAAAATTTGATGTCTATGGGCAACATGTGATCCTCCATATAGTTACGTATATGTATTAGTTTATTAGTTATGTATATAGTGCTTTTTACATTTTTTTTAACTTGCAACATATTCATGTAGCCACCCCCCCATTCCCTTAGCTAATCAACACAAAAAGGTTGGCAGATGACTTTAAAAACTTTATAAGAAATCTATTAGGAGTGTCTGCAGTAAGCCTCCTATAGGTTTCTTTATATGCCTAAAGCTCCGTACACACGTGCAATGGTTCTTGTCCTATAATCAGCTCAGGGCTGATATCGGAGGAGAATCCTGTATGTGTGTGTACATCGCTCGTCGTCCTTACGACCGTCCTTGCGGATCCACGGACGATGGACGACGAACGATCGTAGTGCCAGTGAAGGGGAGAGAGCACAGTAGGGTGCCGCTCCGTTGTTTTCCTCCTCCCCTCTCCATAGAGCAGAACGGTGCTGTATGTACAGCACTCATTCATGCATCGTGCAGTACTGAGTCGTTAGAAAGGATCGTGAAAGATCCCTTCCAAAGACAATTATTGCACGTGTGTACAAAGCCTAAATATGAATAGTTGCCAGGTCATCCGTACTTGTTTAAAGGCCGGGGTTTAAACACTAAGAACATTTAGATTATGGCTTAAGGTCTGACAGCTCCATATTGTCCATGGCCAGTTTTAAAAAATATTGTGGGAAAAAAAAAAACTTTTCTGATATTGTATAGACAATCTGTTGGCATTGAATGCCATCTAAACATTGGAAAATCCAAACAATAGCACATGATCTATAAACATTTAGTTGACGTGTAAAAGTTACGAAAAAGCATACAAGTGTCATTGCCTGCGGCAAGCGATCAGGTTCTGTTTTTCAATAGCATTTATAAAATAAATTAAAATTTTCAGTAACTTTTTGTAAACTGAAATATATACTGATCTGTTATGGCTGGAGACAGCTGGAGATACCAGTCAATTTCTACATACACATTGTGCCAAATAAACGCACATCTCTGGAAGCTTTACAGAAAACAGAGGGAATTTTTAATTAAATCCTATCACCACACACTTGTGCTTGTTTAATCCTCAAAGCAAGAGGAATTTAGCCTCACCACTCCTAATATGGAGAGTAATTGTGTGGTTTACAAACTGAATGCGCCAAGAAGACAACATTCCTAGCCTCTAATCCACTATCTCCACCTAACTCTTTTGGCAAACATTTCCATGCTCTGTCTGCAGCTAAACTCTTACTGAGATTTTACTGTATTAGGATTTGTTGGTTGTGTTATCTGCTTGTCACCTGCAGCAGAAGCATTTAGTATCAAAATGACCCCTAATAAATTTGTTATTTCATATAAAAGACATATTATTAACATTCTCAAACTACATAGAAGATATAGCATTTGAGGATTTAATCAGGTATTTCTACAGCAGTTTCCCTAAGGTCACTTTCAAACCCATGGTAAAAAAAAAACATGTGGCTGGCAGCTCCTGGGCACAGAGCAAACTACTGTTGTGCAGCTGGGAGAGGCAAACCACATATTTGAATCATGGCTGTAGCCCAAATCCCTAACAGCAACCGCATGGCCAAAAATTACATGTCAATTTCAAGAACTGTGCTGCAATCTGGCACAGCTGTTTGCCCGTCAGCTTCCATTCACTTGAATGGGAACGACTGGGCCTGCAGTTGAGCACACAGCAGAACACTGCGGCTCACTACAAGTCTGAAATGGCCCTAATACTACCATGTACTATTGGTGACTTATCATCCTGCAAATGAATGTTGTTTCAATGTCAATTTGACCCTTTTGCTCTTATATTTTTGGTCATCAACCAAAAACCAAGCATTGTAAAGATTTGCAACACTCCTCAAATGTCTTACAATAAACCTATGTCAGAACCAGGAACATAACTAAAAGACACAGGGCAAATAATTACTAATTACTTTAGTAGGCAATGGAAAGATGAGATAATTAAAAATATGAGATGCAGCAATGATAATGAAGTATACTTATACAGTATGGCATACAATATGGAAGGATGTGGTATATAAAATGTACAAGAGGAAATGTAGAATAAGCCAATGTATAGTAGGGAATGTAAAACATACCATCCCTATCTCTAAATGCTGGGAGGTATGAGTTTGTAACCCCATCACCTTTTATACCTTTAGGTGTCTCTTTTGTAGCTAAATTTTTCAGTTGTTTATTAATTTATGGAAAACTCATCTGACTTCAGTACTCACTTACCCTTAGGTCCGGATCACACTACAGCAGTGTAGAGACGAGCATGTTTCAGTGAATGTTCCCAATTTACTAAGGCTTAGCACACACAGGGTGATTGTCTCCTAAAATGATAAACAATAAAACTTTTGAACTTAAAAGTAAATCTGAAGTGAATTTAACCTCTGATCAATCATAATCAACCAATTTTACGGTCCTCATTTGGGCAGGAAGCAATTGGATAAGTTGGTGAATAAAGATCAATAGTCAAATCGAAATTTTAAACACTTTCTAATTGAGAAAAACAATGGGAAAGCCAGAATATCATAAAATATGTGCAGTACACTTTGGCCTTTTTGACTGATAAATTACATCTTGAAAAAGTGATTTTACAGGTCAGTCAAGCACAAAATTTGCAGCAGATCTGTTTGTGTGTACTATACCTAAGGCAACACAACTACGCTTCAAGTCATTTGGGTCTATTTATAAAACAGTGAATCTGACATTTCTTAAAACATTTCCAGGTGGAGAATCAATTTCTGCCATTGAAACACATGGAACTAGAAGATTCTTCCACCAGGGAATGTTTCAAGGAAGGTCAGATTGACTGCTTTATAAATAGACCCATTTGAGTCACGCAGGTGTCTGATCACACAATTGGGGTTTGTTATCATGCACCCTACCACAAACAACATGTTGAAGCAATTAGCTCCCTAACATGCAAGGGGGTGCACCTACAATGCAATGGCTTGTTCTCAAAACATTTTTTCCTTGCATTTAAGTGTGATGACAGCCCAAAGGAATGGGTTGCCTAACACCATGCCTATTAACACACTATCTATCACTCTTTAATGTGCATCCCTTACAACACTGTACTAATGTGAACCTGGCTTAAACAGGTATACAGGTTAGGAATTCCAGATTTAAGTCAGAACTTGTTCTGGGTCAGTAACTCAACAATCAGGCACCTCACATTTTCAGAAGGAGGTCAACAATGGGAGCCACAACATTTCTCTCAAGAAATGTTTTAGTTTAAATGCAAAAAGTGTGGGTAATAAGCGCCATTAGTAAAGACTGTCAAGGACAAGGGTTTTAATCCATTGAGATCAAAGCCGCACCATCATACAGAAGTGTATAGAAGAATGTGTAAGGATATTAGCATTTTAGAGGTGCGGTATGACATAGAGGGATGCACAGGGGATCTTTAGGGGTCACCTGATGACTCATAAACAGTTGCAGAAAACCTAGGTATTGGAATAGGATACGAGCCCTTAAAAGGGCTAAGGGCCACATTCTAAGCTCACCCACCAGATCTTGAACTGAGCATCCTGCAAAGAATGATGGCTTTACTGGTAAGTACATCAGGATGTGGCCCCTGGGGTTTACCAGTGCAGAGTGCACCAAGACCAGACCAAAGGACAGTGCAGGTATCAAACATTTATAGTCAGAAACAAACTGAGATGGAAATGTGAAGACACAGATATACATAGGTGATCCAGGTGAAACACAGCAGTTCTGGTGGCCATGTATTGGAGAGTAGACTATGCGTTGGGTCATGACGGAACTGAGGGTGGTAAAGCTCATAACTTTAACTCTCCAAAAGACTAAAAATCAAAAATCTAACTGCCAGCTGGCTTAGAATTAGATTTGTGCTGTAGTGTAATTCCTACAGATTTGTGTCCATCTATCATCCATATCTCTGCCTTGTTTTCTGTACTGACTGACTTCCCACTTGTTATTGTCGATCTCCTCTCCTGGCAGCAACATCTCCTTTTGAAGCTTGCCTGGTTCTAATCAGCTCTCATCCATCAAAGGGTCTCAGCTTTCTCCCCTATGTTCACTGTCTCTGTTGGTTAATGACACAAACAGTTAAGCATTTCTATGGCAGCCAAAATGGATGGAACTACAGGGTGGGTGTTTTCATCTCTAGTGGCAATTGTTGGCTTGCTCCCAGGACCTGATGCTTAACCACAGAAGAAGATGGGGCGGTTTCCTATCACATCTCTCCTCCAAATCACATATCTGTGAAGGAAGAATAACTATAATTTAAGGGATATTTTCATATTTATGCGTGTAAATTGTATACATATGTGTGTACTGGGAGCTCAGAGAGGGTTTAATAATGCATAATTGTGGTCTATGTTATTAAGTTTTGCCTCATTACACTGTGTGTTATTGCACAGTCAATTCACTTTCCTGAGCTAGATTCCAAAATGAGATTGTTATTACTCTGTGCTACGTGTCAGTGCTTTTCAGGTATGGGTCAGTGACTTCAATAACTCAAACCTTCTGCTTACATTACCAATGACACAAGGAGCTTTTTTCTTTCTGATCTTGTGGAAGGATGTATATAGATTGACTTGATAGGATCCTGAATCCACCTCAGGATACTAGGATATGGGGTTCAATGATCTGTAGTGTTTAATTGGTGGTTAGCACATTTTAATTTCCTCTCTCGTTATCTCCTGAGTGTTGCTAATTATTTTATTTAATATATTTGTATTCTCTGTGCAGCCAACTTAGCAGTGTTTGCTTTGAAGCTCTAATATGTTGACTGAAATTCTAAACAATGCTTAGTGTGTAAAACTGCCTAATCACGCGATGGGTATTCTGATAAAACTGCTTTAGACCTGTAGGCACAGTGTTATGATCTGGGGTTGCTTCAAACGGTCAGGTTTAGGTTCAGCAACAATATATCCCCATAAAATGAGGTCAGCTGATTACCTGAATTTACTAAATTTTCTCCCTGATGGCAACGACATATTCCACATTATTAATGCCAGGATTCACTTTACTCAAACTGTGAAACTGTGGTTCAGGGAGCACGAGACATCATTTTCACACATGGATTGGCCACTGCAGAGGCTTTAACCTCACTGACCCCACTAAGAATATTTGGGATGTACTGGTGAAGATTTTATGTAGTGGTCTGGTTCTTCCTGGTTCTTTACTGGATAGAAGTAAATGTTGTGACATTGAATAACCTTAGTGAAACAATACCCTAAGGAACGCATGTTGTATTCAAAACTAAGCCATCTGAAGAAACTTTAGTGCATGTAATTTTTTTATTAGGCTGTGTATTTGCAGGTGCTTTTTTTTAATATAGTAGCACAAAAAGGCATGATATCTAAATTCTAAATTGTACAGTTGTATATGGTGGCTTTCTTTGACTTTACTATTCACTGTTTCATAGTATTGCTTTTGTATTAGGGACATACAAAATAGTATTATCTCCACAGTTCTTGTCCCACTTACATTTCTGACCTGTTAAAAAAAATACTCCCCCAGCCGCTCTCTCCGCTCCTCATTCATAACCTCATCACACACGGATACAAGACTTCTCTAGAGCTGCCCCAACTCTCTGAAATGGTCTTCCTCATCCTATTCGGCTTACTCCTACTTTCTGCTCATTTAAAGAAGCACTCAAAACTCATTTTTTCAAACTTGCCTACCCATCTTCTTCTGTCTTTTGAAACCATCATTACTTCCACCACTACATATCTCCCAACCTATTGTGTGTAAATTCCCCCACCTACTAGGTTGTAAGCTCTTTGGGGCAGGGTCCTCTCCTCCTGTATCACTGTCTGTATTAGTCTGTCATTTGCAAACCCTATTTAACTTACAGTGCTGCGTAATATGTTAGCGCTATATAAATCCCGCTTATTAAAAATTATAATATTAATATATCATCAGTTTATATATACCACTTGCCCCCAGGAGATGGCAAGCTGTAAGCAGAATAGTTACTTTCTACAGACTTGAACAAACTAATGTTTAAACAGAGCTTGGATGCAGGATGGATCAGATAACACAAACCGCTGAAAAACCTCTCCTCTAAGCAAACATTGTAAATAATGTTTACTGTTAACCTCCTAGCCGTTAAGCCCGACCTTCGTACGGGCAAAAAAAAACGGCTAGGATGGTTAACCCCGAGTTTTTTCCCATCCTTACTTACCTGGTCCTGCTGTGCTCATCCAGCGTCGTGTTCATCTTCCAGCATCGTCCTCCGTCGATCGTCGTCCGCCGATCTCCCTCTCCAGCGTCGGGTGTCTTTCGTCGGGTGCCAGCGGGACCGGTAAGAAGCCGGCCGGCATCTTGTGTTCCGCCAGCTGGCATCTTGTGTTCCACCGGCCGGATTGAACACAAGATGCCGGCCGGCTTCTTACCTGGTCCCGCTGATCGTCCACGTCCTTCTTGTTCCAGCGCCGGATGATCTCTGAAGCGAGAAGCCGTCCG
>NC_092859.1:74177934-74205579 GCF_032062135.1 Pyxicephalus adspersus | reverse complement strand
GGTCTACAATTTAAAAAAAAAATTTCATGAAAAACAGTGGATCACTTTTGGTACAGAAATCTAGACCTCAGTGTAACGCTCAGGTGGTTAAAATAATTTTATTTTATATTGTTTTGATGCAAATAATTAGAATAAATGATAGAACAGCTGCACAATAAAATAATAAATAAAAATATTATCAAAACTAATGTTCAAAGCAATGGAAAGTAAAATTGACAAGAAATAGTGATTATCAATGGCTACATCCATACACACCTCCTTTAGACCATTTTCTCAGTGCAGAAACAGACAATTAGCTAGTACAAAACACTTCATCTTCTCTACTATCACAGGTCCCCCTGCTTTTCATGTAAGAACATAAACAGAAAAGGAATTCCACAATTTCAATGACCTTTATGAATCCTCATTTCAACTCAGCAAAGGTTAATTATACTTTCATCTGAAATATACTTGATAACAGTTTAAAGAGACCCTGTCAGCAGTTTTGCAGATAAAAGCACAGAAAAACAACTATATTCTGTCTATGCTCATGTTAGAGATATTTACAATCATAATATATCACATTACAGTTTTCAATGATACAGAAAATATTCGAAAATCTATTACTTTATGGTGGTCACCATGGAGTACGACCTGCTGAGTGTAAATTAGACATATATATGATTTAATGTACAGCGCTGTGTAATATGTTGGTGGTATACAAATCTTGTTTATTATTATTACTAATATTATTATTATTATTATTATTATTATTATTAATAATAATAATAATAATAAATATAGATATTCTGAACCACAGGACAACAAGAGATGGTGATGTAAAGCTGGAAATCCAAAATCCAGTGGAATCAGTTGTGACACCCACAGTAGGAAGAACAATAAATGCCCAACTACATTTCTCAGCAGCCCAGCAAAAAAAAAAAACCCAAGGAAGTCAAAACATAGGAAGTCTTAAGTCTGTAAGAATGTAAAAAGCTACAAGCAAGCTTATTAATGTTTTTTTTTATTGAAAACATGAATACATATAACTTACATAATTTATTTGAAAATTTGCCCTGTTTAGTTTTAGTTAGTATTTTATTTTTTCAATCCATGCTATATATATCATTTTTATATTTACACTGTAGACTGTAACCATACTGATTCCCTTTTCACAGAGGCTTCAGTTTTCATTCCTGCAAAGCGATTTTTTAATAGAACGACAAGGTTGCTTTAGGTTCTCTGAAGGACACCTCAAGCACTGGCCCAACAATAGCTACTAATAGCATTATGTCAGTTGCCGTTGATAAGATATAAATACAACAGATACCACCCTAGGTTGTTATTGCACGTGTATATTTGTGACTGTATTAGTTGTTGTACATAGGACAACTTCTATTTTAGTGTTTGTGATCCTTTAATGCATGTACTTTTGGCAAGGACAAAAATTAACAATATGCTCTCATCATTTGCAGGGCTTAGTAGTAAATGTAAACATTTTACAGATGATTCTGGGTATGTCTGCATATTATTGTAACTTCATTTGTTTGTTGTAATTCAGAAACTAGCAATTCATATTTCAGTAATTAGGGGAGTGGAGCATGAATTATATGATATATGTGTGTTCAAGCTTTTAAGATGAAAATGAGTAAATATTTGTTTATCTGCTAAAGGATTTACAATTATCCATTTCAACTTTTGTGATCCAAAAACCTCTACAAAAAAAGTATTGTGTGATCTGTGCTGATTCACCCAAGACATGCATGACCCTTTGTCTTGGGCAAGAATCATCTGATGTGTGTATGTAGCTTTAGTGTCTAGTAACGGCTTTAACAGTAATTTAGCAAGTTAGCTAACTTTCCTCGTCTGACACAAAGAAATACACTAGAAAAGGGCTGTCCAACTAATATTCTTGAGTGCCAGGATCCATACACATTGTATACATTGTATTCCATACACATAGCAGCAAATGTGTCGGTTTAGAAAAATGAATATGTGGTTTACAAAAAATCAGAAAATGACTGTATATAAAAAATCCTGGCCTGTGTGGCCCTCAAGGAATGGAGCTGGACTGGTATGTACTAGAAGGAGAATCTAAAGTTAAAAACTATATATAAAATACAGTCCTTGTACATTGGAAAAAAAGTCATTACTTGGAATACAATAATAACTCAAAATGTGTAAATCACTCATGGTGACATTTAAATCATCTTTTCCAATTGAATGTTTTTAATCTGATGTTCATTTTATACTTTCTTTCTACACGCATTGCCGACAGTGACAACTTTATGCTCAGTTCAAAAGTCTGATCAGTATCAGCAGTAATGCCTTTGACCTTGGGCAGAGACAGCATACAGCATCATGAGTAATGTGCTTTGAACATGACCTTGAATGCATTGTGTCACATTCTGGGATTCACAGTTCGCTCATATCCATGTATTTCATCATATAGCAGAGAGGCACAGCAGTAGTGTGCAGACAAGTTAATTTTGTTGTTTTTTTTTTCTTTATATACTTGTGTTATAATAGTCCATAGTGGTAGTTGAGTGTTACTTTGTAAAGACTGCAGGGAGTTTTATTGCTTTACAGCAGCAGTAAAGGGAAACAGACTGAATAAGATAGTGTCCCCACTTTCTAACTTTAGCAAAGGACAGCTAAAAGGGGGTGGGGGGTTAAAGTACACATTGATTTCCTCTTGCTAATTACAGCAATGTTTTATTGTGTACAAAAAGACTTTACAATGTTTTCCCAGTGAGTGATTTTGAAATGGATTACTAAGAACAAAAAGATCACAAATCAGAATATTTTATAGCTATATTTTATAGAGATGTGATAGCTCTACATTGTCCCTAAAAGACTGGCTTTTGACCAAGCCAAAGTCCTCTGTTTTCATTCTTGCCCTGTCTCTAAAATAAAGTTGCAGGTAATACTTAGAACTATTTTAAATGCTTGTTTTTAGTGTTTAGTAATTTCCTAACATAACTCCCACTCTTTAGCAATATCATAGCGTTCTCAATTTCTGAGCGGGCCTAAATCCTGCACCAATTTTTTGCCCCCATCCTATATAACCTTGAGTCATCTGGGGCTGCTATAATTATTAACACTCCAAATGATGCACCTAGAAGCAGTCTAAAATGATTGGGATGTTGGGCTTCTAAAGGAAAATAACGTGAACAAAATGTGATAAACTAATATATATTCTTGTGGGAATAATACTGTTTAAATAATAGTCAGTTAGTCCATTTGTACAATATTGACCATCCTCTGTTTTATGGAACTTCCTAATAAAATGTAAAAAATAGGTAGATTTTTAGTGTATTTGAGTTGTGCTTCACTACTAAGGTAATATGCACTGATGTTGGTGCAACAACATTTTTTTTACTTACCCAGTGTATCTGCAATTCAGTTCAACACACAGAAGTCACAAAAAAATGATGTCCTAAGTTGTCACGCTGGGGTGTGTTGACTCTTCATTGAAAATCTAATTGCATTGTACAAACATAAATGCAACCCGTGTGTTTTTGTAGTATTTTGTTGTTTACATTTTTCTGACCAACCGAATCCCACCTAGCATTGTCTGCAAAATGTTAATATTTATTTTTGGTTTCCCAAAATGATTACAATATATGTAGAAAAGGCAAACCTCACACCTAGACATAAATCCGGCTTTTCTATCACACAGTATTGAATGACATGGGTTATGATGAAATGTGGCAGCAGTCTGGCAATAGGAACATTTCCTCAGTAGTATTGGGAAGTTGGATTTTCAGCTTCACTTGTGAATAATGACAACATGACTTGGGTATTTGTAAAAAAGAGGGATCTTTTTTCTGTGCATTCCTCGCACTCCTCTGTGTTAAAATCACTAGAGGCCATATATCATGTTCTAACAATGATGTATGAAATCTCTGACATCCAAAGCAGTTGCTGTCTGTCTATGCATGGTATAAGCCAAGCAAATAGAAATAAATCCCATCTAGTGTCCAATAAAGAAAAGGTTAATACATTACATTACTATTTTTATTATTAACAAACAGGATTTATATAGCGACAACATTTTAAAAGAGCTATTAAATATACTTATGTAAACTACATGGAGCAACGCATTTAGAAATATGTCAAATAATAGAATATAATGGTAATTAGCAAGAGTGTATTATTCTAGGACAGGGGTCGCAAACTTTTATGACCACTAGGCCATTTCAGGGGTGGGCGGGAGCACAGTAGGCCGGGCTCTGAGTCCCACCCTGATGGCTCCGCCCATCACCAGGGAACCCCCCCTGAAGTGAAATCCCTCTCCTCCGTATGCATTGTGGAGAAGAGGGATTTCTCTTCATGGAGCGTTCCCTATTTACTGCAGCAGCGGAAGTATCAGCAAGAAGGCGGCATTGGAGCTCCGACGGCTCTGGCTCGGGTAGTTCCTGATGCTGGCCGAACCGCCGGCAACCTGAGGCTCTGGAGGCTATAGGCAATAGGCAATAGGCTAGATCGACCAGGGGGCGTTAGGCTGGAACAAACTACCGGCTAGGCTGTATCTGGCCTAAAGTCCAGAGTTTGCCGACCCCTTTTCTAGGAGATTTACATGTAGGATTAACTAAAAACTATAGGTACTGGGAGAAATCTTGGGAAAGCACTTATTGCTTTCCACAGTGCTCATCAGCCTAACGCTGTGAACATACATACAAGAGTGGAGTAAGCTAACCAATGAGCTGATACACTTTTATTGGCCAAAAAGATGACTAGTAAAAAATGGGGACTATAGATAAAAAACCTTAACAGCCAGGGTTTTCTTTTGTCATCTATTGGATGGGTGAGAACCATGTCCATGATTTACCTGGTTGCGTACCAGATACTTGTAGTTGTAGGAGAAAGAAGGGACATATTTGGGGCAAATACTTAAGATTGTGGGATTATAGTTTGGCACATGTGTACAATTGTTAGTGTTTACTCATTACAGCTTATATTTTGCCCCGTATTAGTTATGGGATATTGGTGAGGGTAAAGGCGTCCTTGGTGGAAGGAGCTGTAAGTACTCCCCTCTTAGTGGAAAGTGTAAACCAATATTTCAAGGTGCAGGTGGTATATGTGCATTTAACTGGAAAAAAACTTAACATGTATGTACAGCCAAACCTTTCTGTTGATAAAGCAGGTAAGAGGTAAAATGTTGTCCAGAAACAACAGCAAGTTAGAGGGAACGTTTCTCCTAGTCAGTTCTTCCAGGAAACAGGTGTGTAAAGTGGAAGAATTGCCTTTCTTGCTTGTGCTGATTTAGACCCCACGCTAAGAAGGGTGGACCTCCTGCGGCAAGTCTGACAGTTATAAAAACTTGTCAAACGGTCTAACTCTTCCCTACTCTATCCAAAAAACAAATAAATGCACATATATATATAAATATATATATGAAAGTTGCCATTTATTTCAATATGTTTCCGATAGAAGGCTACATATACTCTGTTACACTTTCTGGCTTATGTATCTATATGTATGCAGAGATGGGAGGAGCAATGTAATTTTTCTATAAGATAATGCTTTAGTTTATGGCACATTAACCCTGTCTTTTCTGTTATTTTGTTTAAACTCTCCAAGGCATTAAAGGCTTAGGGGACAACAATTTTCTTTAGCCCTTAAAGAGACAGTGTATTAGTTTCCAAACAGCAGCTGCACTCATTACAGTGTTTAGATCAGCCAGGAATCTGTGGAGGGCAGAGAAGTGGAGAGAGAGGGGGAGAACCATGACTCAAGAGACGCAAAGAGGGAGTTTAAAGCTTGAATAATATTCTGTGTAGTTATCGCCAGTTGTTACTTTCCGTCACCCCCACATGAGCTGCTGAAACCACACTCCAAGAGCTGAGGAATGGCTTAAGCACTAAGCAGCCCAGATAAATTACGAGACACAACTTATACAGTAAACATAGAACATACACAACTTGGTTCAACTACAGACAGGTCTGGTAACAGCTATGGTTATTAATACTACCACTGGTATTTATTATTGTTATTATTTTATGTTGATATATATTGTATTGGCGATCGCCACTACTGCTCGTAGCTGTTTGACCATCTTTTAGACCTTTACTTTCATTACAAGGATTAAGTATAACACATTTTGAGCTACTAGTCTATTGTTTTATTGGGATTGCAAAAACACCAAAAGTAGTTAAAGTGCACAAAAAGATGGCCACCATGCATGAATATGTGCCAGCGCAATGGAGTAGAACCTTTCTGGCTAATAAAATATTTGTAAAATGTTGTTTCAAATCCCTTTAGAAGATAGTACTGGGTTCTATAGCATTAGAACTTGTGATAGTTGGGGAGTGGGCAGTCCCAAAGTCACCCATTTAGAAATGTTTATTTTTTCATAATCTGGATATGAATGTTCAATTTTAAATTAAATTTTGCTATTGAAGGACTGTTTTATCTCTCAGTAATATATGGTGTGTGTTCTGTTATTCACTTGTACTGTTTCCCCTTTTACTTTTTGTCCTGCATACATTTGGGGCTCTAAAATGACACTATGGAAGCTGCTGTAAAATTGTAACAATGTCCAAAAAATTTTTTGGTATAAAGCAATTTTTTACTGATATCAGCACTATGATCAGGCAGGAGTTAGGCTACGTACACACGTCAGAAGATTCTCTTCCGAATATCGCTTCAGGGCTGGTATCGGACAAGAATCTGTGTACAGCGCTCTTCCAACATCAATCATGGATCCATCATGGATCCATCCAACGACGAATGATCTTAATACAAGTGAAGGGGAGAGAGTACAGCAAAGTGCCACCTGCTCTTTCTTTCCACTCTCTATAGAGCAGAACTGTATGTACACCGCTTGTTCATGCATTTTTCAGTCTTTTGTTGTGGATAGGATCGAGAAAGATCGACAAAAGTCTAACATGTGTATGTAGCCTAAGATGGCCTTAAAATTGGCCTGTTGGGCTAACATATCTTTTACAACAGGTTAAACATACAATAAAACTATAAAAAAAAATCACATAATCCCTAAGAGGTAAAGCCTTGTACAGATCCTAGACATTCATTGTTTGAGATTAAGGTTTGTGAATGTTTCAGGTGAACATCTAGCATCCATAAAACAAACCCCCTATGGCTGGATTTAGTAAATGACTGACATGAAAGACCAGTGTTTACTCCCACTGGGGAAGACTCAGTGGGAAACCTCTTTCCTGCTCTCAGAACAAAACAGCACTGTCTGTTCAGCACTTGTTCTTTCTACTGTCAGAGGACACAATCATTTATTATTGCACATTTGTAGATAGCATGGGAATGCACTAATATAATATTACAGTTGTGGAAGTTGAAATTCCTATTGTTAACTGCCTATTTTTAGGGTGGCCTTAGATACCAAAGCCAACAAGACCCCAACAAATATGTGTTTGTTACTGTTCTTTTAACTACTTGAATGTGTGAGTGATATATAGGCTTGGTCAACACAGTGATGAACATAGTTGAGATTGATAAAGCAGTTTATTAGCCTTGTTCTTTACACTGTATCAATACCATAAAATGGTCCGGACTGTGTGTAAGATTTTTAATTTAATTTCCTTCTCATGTTCTGCAATCTGGATTTACAGTAAAATTAAAAAGATGTATTTACTACAACAATAATTTACAACAATATTTGATGTACAGAGCAGATAATTTTGTGACCCTAATTTTTATGAAATAAACTCTTAGACTTTTGGAGGTAAATCCGGGCACTGGAACTAGAGTTAGAACTCTGTGGGTTGATGTAACCAATACACAGATTCAGTCAATTTACTGGGTCTGATATATTAACATTCTCCAAGGCTGGTGAGGATACACTTTCATTAGAAAATCTGGGTGATCCAGCAAACCTGGAATAGATTTTTTTAAAGTAATTTACTATTTATTAGCAAATAATTTTAACCAGATCCATTCCAGGTTTCTGGATCAACCAGCTTCACTGATGAAAGTGTATCTTCTCCAGTCTGAGAAACCTTTAACAAATCAGGCTCAGTATGTTTAGGCTGTGCTCAGATTAGATTTTCCTTACACTACCCATAAGACAGTGTATAAATGGTAAGGTGTTGTGCTGCCCTTTCTATATTTCCTGCCCCAAGCAATGGCCCAGAAGTGAACATATGGTAATGCAGCCCAATATGGAGTAAATGCTCCACTAACAACATATTTATTTAAAAAAAAAAAAAAAGAACACATGTTTGATTTAGTTGTTTTGTATTTTGAAAACAGACATGCAAAGGCCACAATGAAAAAAATCACACACAAACTATTGACTCTTTTCAGACAGCTCAGTCAGGAGTTTCAATCAGACAATGCAAGACCCAAGTCAGCGAACTATTTTTGTGTTAGATAACCAATGGTACTCAGTTATGCTACACAAGGATAGAGTGAAGCAGTGACTGAGTGGTCCTTATAACAGTAAGATCCTGCATAAAGTTTACAGATTACTGCACAAACCTGGATGAAATACACAAAGCACATCAAGATTAAAGTAAAGAATACCTATGCCTCTTGTGTTCAAGAAAAATTTGCTTATCCCAAAGTTCAACTTTAAATATGGCCTTATGTAACACCCTACAAACAATGACGAACTGTATGTTACCCTTGGTACCCTTTGACACCATTTGACATTATTTATTGATAGTGATATCTTTTACAAGAGTAGCCAAGTTACAACATTAATAGAGTGTGTCATATATTCTGAGTTGTTAAATTGCAGTTCAGGCATTTGTTTTTGTTTTACTGTTTTTTTATTTTTTACTTGTCTGTTTTACTTGTTTTACTTCTCATCTTTACTGTTCATCTTAGGTTGCCCAACCTCACATACCATGGTCCATTATTACCTAGCTTTTCTCCATCCTCTCCACCGTACCTAATCCTGCTATTGGCTTACTCGATTCCTTCCCAATAAAAGCAAATACATATTACCAGTAAGTAATATAATGCAATCAACTGCATGTCAATAGGAATGTTGTCACTTTTAGGACAGACTGGACATCAACTGGCAACAAAAGTCCTATGCTTCTATGTAATTATCAAATCATTTATTAATTGATCAGTGAATCTTCCAACTCATTGCAGTTGGGTTAGCCACTCTTTCAAAGTTGGAGGATACATGGACTTCCTGTTCAGAAAGCACAACATGGCAACTAACAGAAAGCATCTAAGAAACTGCAGAAATCGGGCTTGGTGAAATGTATAGAAGGGCAATTTCAAGGGATAAAGTGGTACCCACGTTTGTTACACCATCACAAATTGCAAGGATACAGACTCAAACGTTTTTATTTAATGGCCAGTACTGAGGTGAAGACATAAAGAAAAATGTATAGATACAGTTAAGGCAACACATGAGAATGAGGAATTTATAACTTTTCTCCTAAGTTTTAAAGGGCTTCTGTCCTGGGTGTCATAATACAAGGCCATGTATGGTAAGTCTAGTACCCCAAACAGTTTTCATTTGCATAAAGTAGAGGGAGGATCGTCCAATGTGGACCAGGACAAAGAGGAATCCATTATAAGGCAAATGGGGAGTCAAAAAGAGACGTCATTTTCACAAAAGACATTTTGGAAATTCCGGTCTGTTGAAGTGATCCATTCAGGAAAGTCCAGTCTAAGCAGTTAAAGCAAACTTTAACATCTAAATTAAAAAATGTGACCAGACAGGTCCTTTATTGCAGAAGGGACAGAAGATATACCTTCTGCATTAGAATAAACTTACCTGTCTGATTGTAATTTTTTATAATACACTCACCTGTCCTTCGCCTGGTCTTCATCAAGGTGTTTGGGTCTTTTGCCATCTTGATTGGCCACTCCCTTCCACGCATACACATGCAGGGTATTTGGGTAAAGCAATGTCTCATCTGCAAAAAAATAACTCTACCTGCCTGCTCACAACTTTTTATTGCACTCATCTTTCCTCACAAGGGTAGTGCCCAATACATCCCTAGAATCCTACACTGAAGATTTAAATACTAATAAAAATATTACTAATAAAAATTACCAGTGCACAATCCACTATTTCCTCTCTGCCCAAAACTCCAGGATTAAAAAATGTTATACTGTATTTAATATTTATATGTATAATGTTAGTAATATTAACACTTGGCTCTAGTTCTTACAGGAATCGGAATAGACGATTTTACCAACAACAAATGTTAACACAGCATATTATTTTGAATCTTTATTTACACCGATGTTTTGCATTTTATATATTAAATGAAGCAATATTTTAATGAAACTTTCATTTGCCTTCTTTTTACTCATACATTTTCTTTTTTTACAGAAATATGAGTTCTTCAAGAAGAAGTTGTTTAAATGACCCTAATGTATTTTGCTACATTTGTGGTGACTATTCTCAGCAAAACAGAGAAGAAACATTACAGAATTTGTGAAACAAGCATATCTTGCATATTTTGGTATTAAACTGGGGGACCAAGATAAGTATTGGGCTTCCCATATGGTATGCAAAATTGTGTAGAGTGTCTACGTCAGTGGAAAAATGGAAAACTGAAAAGTTTGAAATTTGATATACCTATGGTATGGCGAGAGCCCCAAAATCATTATAATGATTGTTATTTTTGTGCTGTGAATGTAAAAGGTTTCAATCGTTACAAGAAAAACAAGTGGGAGTACCCTGATTTGGAATCAGCAAGACGACCTGTGCCGCATGGTGCTGATGTTCCCATACCAGTGTTCAGTACACTCCCTGATATTCCTGTATCTGACATGGAGGATATACAGGGTTTGGAGTGTAATCCAGGAGTTAGCAGTGGAAGTGAATATGAAGGAAGTGTTTCATCAAACCAGCAGTTCTCCCAAGAAGAGCCTACAGACCTAAGTCTGTCAAAACAAGCATCTGAACTTTTAGAATCCAGGTTATAAGAAAAGAACTGTCTGATACTGGAAGTTATAATAACAGTTTATAGGACAAGAGAGATGAGACTCCTACCATATTTCAGTGAAGATGGAGACTTCATGTACTGTTGTAATCCCTGGACTACTAGCCCATATTGGAATACCAGAATACCGAGCAGAAGACTGGCGGCTTTTACTGCATAATGGCAACTGCTATGCATCAATTCCCATTGGTCACTCAACAAAACCTAAAGAAGAATATGAAAATATCAAAATGGTCTTACAAAAGCTTTGCTATAATGAACACCAATGGTCTTCCTAGTTGGAAAGCAAAATGGATACACCCATGGTACCCATGTTTCATCTGATTGTGGGATAGTAGAGCCAAGAGAGCAAACAAGAGAAAAGGAGCAGCAGACATCATTAACGAGCCAATGGTTGACAAAGAAAAACTCATTCTTCCTCCACTACATAAAGCAATTTGTTAGACCTCTGAACAAGGACGGTGATTGCTTCAAATACATTTGTAGATTCTTCCCTGGATTCAGTACTGAAAAATTAAAAGCAGGAATCTTTGATGGACCCCAGATTTGGAAACTGATAAATGATTCAAATTTCACAAGTTACATGACTGATACTGAAGCTTCTGCCTGGCACAGCTATGTCATGGTTGTCAAGAACTTCTTTTTGGTAACCATAAAGCACAAAATTATGAAGAACTGGTACAAAACTTGCTCTTAAACTTTAAAAATTTGGGTGCTACTATGAGCATAAGGTACACTATCTCCAAAGCCATTTGCCAAAATTTCCAGAAAACCTTGGCGATTTCAGTGAGGAACAAGGGGAGAGGTTCCATCAAGATATAAAGGTGATGGAAGAAAGGTATCAGGGCAGATGGGATAGACACATGATGGCAGATTACTGCTGGAGCCTTCAACGTAATTGTCCTGATCATCAGCATAAAAGGAAATCATACAAAGGCGTTTTTCAATTACTTCTTTGTGAATAGTTCTGTAAATATACTGACTATAGAATTTATTGACATTGAGTATTTCAAAACTTTGATTTTGTATACATAGGCATATCTATTTTAATATTGATTAATTTTCATGAGTTTTCTATGAGGTTATTATTGCGGTCATTATTTCAAAAACTAGAGCCGATTTAGCAACACCAATACCATATTTGGAATCTGTGTATCAAACATAAACTAAAATGGCTTTAATTTGTTTGTCAAGAAGATGTTTGTTGACCAGTGTAATTGATACACACACTGATACATGAGAAACATGTTTAAATTAAGAGAGAATAGTGTGCTTTGTGTCTGTTTTTGTCTACAAATTTTATAATGCTGACTGCCCAATATAGATTACAGTTTCATCTGTGCCATTGGTGCAATTAACTACTCTCTGGAGAAGAGGGAGCATTTAACAAAGATTTATGAGCTCTGGCGCCTACCACACAGATAGTTTGTAGTGGCATACTTTTCTTAGATCCTCTTCCAGCCACATATAGAATGTCATACCTCTCACAATTTAAGTGGCAAGAGACACACTTAGGTTTGTTTTCAGCCCTACAATTACACAAACAGACATAGGGTGGCCATGAACATGCGGTGACATTCTCCACACTATTTCTGTGGTAGGAGCACACATGTTTATTATAGCCAGTTTGTATAATTATTCATTGTGACACCTCAAAAAAGTGCAAATCCAGTTATTCTCTCAAGGTTTAGTCCAGTGGTTTAATTTCTTAAGCAATATCTGTATTTTTACTTTCTTTTCAATGTAATGTACAACACTGGTGGTGTGTGAGCAGCAGAAATCATACACAATAAAAGCTGCCTTTGCGATTATGCCCTAATAAAATACATGTTTATCCATCCCAAATATTGCTCATCAAGACAAGTTATCAGCTAATGATAATCAGAGGACAGCTCATATTAAGCCAAATATGTGACCTTGTGTGAGACAGTCATCACAGAGAACTCTGAACCTGTTGTGTAAGACCCTATAAACATTATTTTGTGACTAAACCAGTCCAGAGGTCCTGGGGACAGCAGTGAGGAGGGAAAATTGTTACTAGTCTACTTCTACCTTCACCACTTAGTATATAAGATACTGGCCAGTATTTTCACTGTATACACAAAGTTTTTATTAGGTGTAATAAATGACTTCTAATGAGATTCAGCACCAGTTTATGACATTTGCTGTGCAAAGTCTCAGTTAATTACTTGAGCAATTAGCAAAAGCAGCAAACGATGAAAGTGACTCTGTGATTTATCATGACACTTGATGCCATTCCCTACCCCCACTTTTTATGACAACCTATACTACTTTTTCCATTTACTCAAGGTGCAAGATCATCAGGAATCACTGCTGCTGCCCACAGCACTGAGCAGTGCTAATAAAACTAAAAGTAATTAATGGAGCACTTAACATAACAAGCATATGTTGAAAATCAATAATCACCTATTCACACTGATGTCAATCATTTACCATTTTAGTGCCATGTTTGTGTATCATGTTTAAATAAATATTTGTTAGGGAAAACAAATCCTATGTATATTTATTTTAAATAAATTTATATATCAATATATATATATATATATATATATATATATATATATTACAGTTTTCATTTTTTATTATGTTTTGCATCTCAGTGCTAATGATCTTCTTTAGCCTTCTCTAACCTGTCTACCTGCACCCTGCTCAGTTCCCAATGCTGGTATAACATGTACTGGCATATCCATTTATACTCTCAGCTAAAAGTTCATATATCAAGATGACAACACAGTGACAAAACAGCTGTCACTCCTTAACTGGGATTGCCTCAACAAAATCTTATAGCAGGACTGACATATGAAAGAAGATTGAAAACCACTTTTGAAATTACATGGTAAAAGTTATATATTTTTGTTATGGGTTTTACATTACATTATATTATTTTTAGATGTAGAGGTCACTACTGTTTTTTCTATGTTATTTAGAGGGTAGACAAAATGTTTTTTATGTTTTTATATATATATTACTACTAAGTTATGTGAAAATTTGCTGATCAGGTGACCATTCTCTCAAAATTTTGTGGAGCTGTAGAAGGCACATAGATAGGTGAATTCAAATTCTTCTGGCCAGGGTGAGATGTTATCAGTTAATAATGATTATTCACCTGATGGCACACCAATGAGTTCATTATTAGAGGTGCTCTGTTTTTAGGCCCAGGTAGGGTGTATAACTCCTCTGATCTTTTCTTCCAGATGTTCAGTAAGGTTTACCTCCACAAAGCAGGCCTTTTTCTCTCCCTCCTCCAAGTACCCCCTGCAGGACAAGTTTTCAGAGGGATAATTACAGGTTCAATGAACTTACAATGTTTCCTGTGGAAAGGCAGTAAAAGTTACCCCCAAAATTAAATTTAATTACCTGTTGAAAAGCAAAAGCTTCACCTGTAATTACTTAATTTTTGTGGGCACTTAAAGAGCTCTGACCAGGGAGGAGGTGACCTCCTCATCATTTTACCTGAGGTAACAACTAAATGGTACTTTTAACTCTATATACAACCTCATATTCACTTTTAAGGTTATTGTAATGTGAGACAAATGAATCTTTTCTTTAGAAATGTGGATAGCAGAACAATGTGAGGCATTAGGAACCAACAGGCCAGTAGATGGGCTGACTGCTTTGTTGACATTTGCACTCCTCTCCCTAATATTTTATGAGGTGCTCATTTTTGACCGTTTGGAAAAAAAATACCAATCAAAGTGAAAATAAACAATGTTCCAGAGCACTTCCTTGATTTCTGAATGTTTTTTCTGACTTGACTTCAAGATACAACGTTTAACTAGTTTCCCACTTATTGAGAGGCCTGTCCCTGTTTTAGAACCAAAACCCCTTTCCCCCCACATTTTGATGTAATGTATAGACCTTTGTTAAAATGCACTAATTACTACTAGTTACCCACCTTCTAGATTGTAAGCTCATCGGGGCAGAGTCCTCTCCTCCTTTGTCACTGTCTGTATTCGTCTGTCTGTGCAACCTCTATTTAATCTACAGCGCTGTGTAACATGTTGGTGCTAAATAAATCCTGTTTAAAATTAAATAATATTAATAAATTGTTATATTATACTAAACGTTTATCCAACCTCTGAATTACCGCATTTGCAATTTTTAAAGACCAATTTCAAGGGAAAGTAGCAGTTCAAAAAGATATTGTGAGATTTACCAATCATTTTATTTACATATCAAACATTTTTTTTTTGCCTACAAAACTTGGGGTGTACTATTTGCCTACTTAGTTTTTTTCTTTCCACTTCTAAATATGTTAGTGTTATGAGTTAAGTTTTGTTTCATTGCAGATGAGAAATACCCTGTTCTTTCTGCTATGAAATACCTGCCTACTTTCTATTTTTTAATTTTTTATGTTTAGTTCTGTTTTAAGTAGATGCTGTGGATTTCTCTTTAAATAAAAGGCTTTAAATAAAAAGGCTTGGGTTCAGTATAACCTAAAGTACTTCCAAAGCCAAACCAGAAATTTCTGCTTAGAGTAAGCCAGAAAAGTTAATATAAACCAGGAAAGATGATAATGTTGTGTAAATACTCATTTAAAATGCATCAACCAGTTTCATGTGTACACAGAGATTACTTGTAAATTAAAGGCTCATAATAACATTGTTTTTATTCTGCACTGCAAAACACACCAGGTCTGATTTATTAAAGCTCTTCAAGACTGGAGAAGATAGACTATCACGAGAGAACCTGGGTAATCCAGCAAACCTAGAATAAATCTGATCTAGCATTTTAAACACTTGCCAATTACCAGCAAATTATTTTTAAGAAATCCATTCCAGGTTTACTGGATCACCAAGGCTCTCCTATGATATTTTATCTTCTACACTCTTGAAGAGCTTTATTAAATCAGACTTATCGCCTTTTAAATTATCATAAATCATTGTCACAACATTATTAGATATTAATATTTATTAAGATATGAGACCATGTAAGCATGTGTAGATTGAGCACAATCACAGTGGACTCTTCTGCAACCTGTACTAAGAAAAAGATTGTAATGTGCAGTACAGACTATGGGGAGTTGGCATGTGTATACATTAGATCTTCATTTGAGTAATGCTTACACACAGAAATCATATACTTATACATAGAATTACCTGCAGACCTGGCAAATTTGGGTTGGACTGAATTTGCAAGGCTGGGTAGTCTTGGAATAATAGCAGTTGTTTGAAATCTTTGCCACTTGTAGATGACTTTTTACCATGGTATGATTGAGTTTTAATCATTTAGCAATCTATTGGCAGATTTAAAGGCATCCACAACTTTCATCCTAAATGCCTTAGAGAGCTCCTTTGATGCTGATGACACCAAATACATGCCTCAATATCTAAGATTTCAATGGCATTCCCCCCTAAAGAGACACCTAATCTTGAACATCCTGTTCTGGTTTATTGTGTTTGAAATGGTAGTACTTATACAGGGGTCATTACATTTGCAGTTTTATTAGGTTATATTTAGGAATAAATACATTAGGCCTGATTTATTAAAGCTCGCCAGGGTTGAAGAGTATACATTTTCATCGGTGAAGCTGGGTGATCCAGCGGACCTGAAATGGATTTTGTCAAATTAATTTGCTATTTGCTAGCAAATGTTTTGAATCCTGGACCAGATCCATTACAGGTTTGCTGGATCACCCAGCTTCACTGATAAAAGGGTATCCTTTCCAGCCTTGGAGAGTTTTAATAAATCAGGCCCACTGTGAAAATGTATGTGTTAACTCGAAATGTAAAGTACACAGCTTGCTGCCTCCAGTTGAGCATCCTAGCATTTATGTAACTGGAATAATAACTGGAACATAAAACACCGTAGGAAGCTTATTCAAAAGGGTGTCATCATTCAGATATAAGGGTCATCAGTAACCTTTCTCCACACAAAATCAGAATCTCAACAGGGCACAATTAAATATTTCCGTAGTTTCTGCATTCTATTTTTGTTTTTCATTTTACATACAAGATCTGACCGCGTCAGGCCAATAACAGCCTAGTTCATGAACACAAGCTTTTAAATTAGAGATGTCTTGATCAAATAGTTCCAATTTGAAATGCAAATGATGTGCATGTTTCAATATATTGACAGTTCATAGATATATCATCCATTCTAAACCAGGTTCCCTTCAGAGGTTGCTAGAGGTTCCTCAAGCTTTTGTTTATTAATCTCCTATTTGATGTCGTTTGTATAGTTTGGGGGCCAACACCGCTTGGTAGAGCCTGTTGTGTGACACCAATGATCCTATTTTAGTTTATCACATAGCCATAACTGTAAAAGTGAACATTCTGGGTATCAATGTATAAGAGGCTTTTACCCCAATGGTCCCCAAATAAATGGATTTGGCAAAGGTTCCCCAAGACCCACAATAAATTTGTTTAATTAGGAGTTCCCTGAGATCTAAAAATTATATTAAGGGTACCTCATATGTAAAAAGGTTTAGAAAGGCTCTTATATATTTGTATGGTTAAACTATGCTGACACAGTAATTAAACTCTGCAATGTAACACACTAAATATTAAGTACTATAAATATGATGTTTTAAGCTTATAGGGCTACAGGACAAAGTGTTGATGGAGAGGTCAGTAGGAGGAACCACTGAATGGGGCCCCAGGAGATTTGAGATAGTCCTGGAAGTGTTGGTCAAGAAAAATAGAGGTTTGAAACAGAAATGTAAGTAAAATAAAAAAATGACACTTACCTTTATTTCCGTAGAGCCCTAGATCCCTCCACAACTTGTATTTCAATAATTTTATTTAAGTTTCTTATATTAAAAATACATAAATACATTTACAAAAAAAGTAATAGAGTAGATTTCCTACATAAAAATTTAAACAGTTGATCCTTTTATTTCTTAATGTGGACAGTAAAAGAGAAAATTTAATTGGAGTTAATCCTATGGAGTCTTGCATTCTTTTTTTGCCCCGGTGCGGAGGAACCGAAACCTTCTTCTTTTTTGGTTTTGTGGCTTTTGCTTATGTCACCCGATCTCACAATGTACAGATGCAAGATCAAGTGATATATCCTCCTGTAAATGTTAAAAAGAAACAAGTGACAATCACATTGTACATGAGTGCCTAAAAGTCCCTTCTGCGCAGGCTCAAGATCGGAAGCAGCCCAAAGCCTTATGGGATACATAGATGACATAGGTATCCTGCGAGGCTCTGAAATACCATTTAGTTTTTAGCACTGCAGCAATTGGTGATAGATCTGCTTTAAGTGAATGATTTCTGTTTATTACAATGACTTTTGGAGGAGCAAGCCGCATGAGAGTATTCACTTTGTTTTTGTTTTTTTAGAACTCCTTGTATTCTTGCAATCTTTTACTTTACCAAGAAAACATGAAAAAAGGGGAAGGATCAATAAAACTGTAGCCAATACTTAATCAGAAACAAATTGTGGCTAATTAGTCAATCAAGCTTTTGGATTGCAATCCAACGATCATTAGGGAATTGGTGTTTCCTATTATCTAAGATGATTTATTGTACTATTCAGATGATATTATTCTGTGAGCTGTTTGAGGACAATCGTCCCTTGCACTACACAGGATGATCTTTTTCTTTTTGAAGTGTTATCATCTTGTCACAAACAGCCAACACTGCTGATGGAATAACATTCTATGACAGATACTTTTTATATGTATATACTGTCCCTGATCTTACATTTGTCTAAAATACTTGTTGAACAATACTGAAAAATAATCGTAGTTCAGACTATACGTTAAGGAGTTTAGGAATTCTATATATATATATATTGATATATGATATAGTTAAAGGGGTTGGATACAATTTGTAAGACTTTATATCAGTTTTGGTCATGTTATATTTTTTCAATATTTATGTATTTTGTATCTCTACCTAAAGAACCCATTTTTAGGTCTTCACAACTTGCTTGACCTATTTTATGTTTTTCCCTTTTTCACTTAAATTGGGTTGATAGTATATTGTTTCTGGTCATATAGGAATAAATGATACATTTTTGTGAACTGTATTTCACTTTGCTACATCTTTATACTTAGTTGAAATTTTGACATCATGCCAATAGGAGTCAACAGGAGTCCGGCTCAACTAAAGAACATGGCCAATAGCAAAACAAGCAAAGATCAATAGCTATTACAATACAAGGCAAATTCACCCATACAGAGTTTCCAATGTGCTCTGGTTTACAGCTAAGCTTTTGTAACCAATTACAAGATTTGCAATCTCTACAGGTTTACTTTAGATTTGGGTGTGTATTATATTTATGCAATTGCCGTTCTCTGTCAATAACTGTTTCCATTAAGGGACATTTATAACAAAGCAACATTTGTCCTATGCGTGTTCAAATTACCATCATAGCTAATGATGTAGTCAAGCTACAAAATAAAACAGTTATAATCACCTGGACGGTACAAGATGTCAGATTAATGTACCCTGTATTTAAATAGAAAAGAAAAATAGCCCTGGCAAACAGTTTCTAACAATGTCTAGAAAAGCAGTAGCACTTATTCCACAGTAGGATCATGATTCTACAAATGGTATTAAATGGACTATGAACAATTAGTTACTACTTATATGCACCTGCTACATACATATACATTTTAATTTGTAACTGGAGGCTTTTGCAGTTTGTTTGGATGGCACATTAGGCATCTCTGTGTACACTAGCATACAGCACAGGTTTTAATTGACAAATCTGGTGTTGTTTTGTCCAGTTGGCATTCAGGAACCTTGGAAGATTAGTGACCCCTTCTGTGTCCTAAAATAATGGTCAAGCTGAATATGCGCCCATCCCCCACCTTCTTGAGCTGCTTACCACACCTAGTCCTGATTACTGCTTTTGTCTGGGACTCATTACAATTTCAATAGAGCTGCAAGGAGCTTGGTCCATTAGTAAAAATAACAGAACAGAGAAATAGCTTAATCACATAGTGACTTTACTCTGGCCAACACCCCCCACTGGAAGATGAAGAAAAAAAACAGTAACTTAATATGGTCAGGTTAGCGCATAATGCAAAGCAGAAATCTCCCCTAAATGTCGATAGCATGGCACACATAGGGATAAAGCTTGGAATAATAATCTTTTAATTAACCTATTCACTAAGATGAGCTTAAAACACAACACAGATATAAACAGGTGATAAATACTGAAATGTGTTACATTTCACAGCTTTCCCTAATTAGTTCTTGAAAAGTAACTAAAGGTGATTTAAAGGAGTCAAGGAACTAATTATAGAAAGATTCTGTCTTTTCCCCTAGGACTTCTGGGTCACATATGAAAGCAGACATATAGGATAAGCACATGTGGCATGACTGCACCACAAGGGTCTCAAAGAGCGGATGCACATGTGCACTCATTACATTGTCATCCTCCATTATATACTAAAGATCATAGGAGCACCGTGTAGGCTATGAACTGTGGTACAAAACTTAGTTTATTATAATTGGAGTAAATACTTGTTTCTATTTACTCAGAGGAAATAAATATACAACATACAGAATATTTAGGCACATACATATCAATTAGGTTGTTGGCAATAGGGGTTGGGGATGTTATTGCTGTTAAGAATGTGAATGATGGTAATTATTCTCGTTATGTATTGGTATAGTATTTTATTGTAAAGTTGTAATAAACAACTGCTACAGCCATTTAAACTGCAAAACACTGCCTGGTGGTTTTTGGGGAGGTTCAACCTACTTGAACAGACATAGCAAAATGTTTTTAGTAACATAAAAGAAGGAATTTGATGGGTGTGGGAATTAGCCAACCTCACGTGTTATCAATATAGATCTTTGGTGTTGCCAACCCCTATAGCACAATAGATATTAAAAAAAAACACGTATGTGGACGATGTTACTGAAAATTAAAAAAAAAGAGAAAACAGAAAGCAGGGTTTTTTTGGCATAATATATGTATATATTGTAATTAGGGCAGGGTTTTTTTTAGCATAATATATGTATATATTGTAAGTAGGTTATATTTGAGTCATATAACATACAATTTAAAAATCGAAAATGTTATCATGATAGAATTACAGGCAAATCTGTCACAGCCTTCCACACAAATGGTGGAAGGATAAAGTGGATGGGGGACCATATATGCTAATCAGTACAAACATTCACATTCAAATATAGTCATAAAGTGATAGTGGGATCAATAGTATATTAGTGAATATAGTATAAAATAGAAATAGAAAAATAGTATAATAGTGAATGTTTGTACTGATTAGCATATAAGTATTACCTTTACATACAGTAAAGCCACATACACACTTGCAATTATAGTCATTGGAAAGGATCTTTCACGATCCTTTCCAACAACTAAGCACTCCACGATGCATGAACGAGTGCTGTACATACAGCATCATCCTGCTCTATGCAAAGGGTAGGGGGAAATCGATGGAGCGGCATCCCGCTGCGCACTGTCCCCCTTCACTTGCATTACGATCATTCGTCGTTCATCGTCCGTGGATCCGCCAGGGTGGTCGTTCGGGCGATGAACGACACGTGATGTACACACCTCAGATTCTCGGCCGATATCGGCCCTGAGCTGATTATCGGGCGAGAACCATTGGAAGTGTGTACATAGCTTAACTGCCTGTGGTCCCTTAAGTCCCCTGAAGAACCCAATAAGGGCGAAACACGTTGGGCTAGTATTTTCCATCACGATCATCCAAGCACTCCAATTCATAGGATCATTGATGTATAGATTATCAGTCCCCCATCCACTTTATCCTTCCACCATTTGTGTGGAAGGCTGGGACAAATTTGCCTGTAATTCTATCATGATAACATTTTCATTTTTTAAATTGTATGTTATATGACTCAAATAAAACCTACGTACAATATATACATATATTATGGCCAAAAAAACCCTGCTTTTTGTTTTCTCTTTTTTTAATTTTCAGTAACATATTCCACATACCAGAAAATGTAACAACAAAAAGTGCCATTCTAACTGCGCATGAGATTGGCACTTTTATTATATTAGAGGGAAGCCCTTTCTGTGCATGCCTGATCTCAAGCAGCCTCCAGCCTCCTCGTATTTGTGACATAGGCATGTGACCGCCACAGCGTTAAAGACAGAAGGGGAGGGAGTCTCCTCTTCAAATGTCAAAAACCAATAAAAAAAATACCCTTTCCCTTATATAAAGAGGGTTGTTCACCCTTATATAAAGCAAAGGTGGTGTGCTTATAGGTCTGCATTAAAGCTATTTGTTCAATTATTAGGCCTTAATAAAAAAATTAATTTATTAGGTTCATACCCTGCATTGTACATATGTGCAGCTCATTGTACACTGAAGAAACAATTGTGCAGAAGTTGGACTTGTCACAAAGTTTAGTAACTTAGGGTTACAAGGTGGAAGCAAGAGCATCTCATATACTCCAGAACCACTAATATCAACAATAAAAGACAATAGTACACCAAGCTAACACTCCACAATATGGATCTTTATTTTAATATGATTATTTTCACCAGAGCCCAAAGGAATTTGAAACATGCAGTCACATGGATTTATTATGATCCTTTTCCTTGTGTTCAAGGTTTGTGAATTGGGAAATTGGCGACAAGGAGGGATGCTAAGAGAAACAGGATCTTCCAATTGTATATAGCATATACATTTAAGAAAACATTTTTTATAAATTTGTAATATTGTTGCTTGGCATAAAAAACTCTAAAATATAAAGTAAATAAGAAATAACAGAAATAAGGTGAGAAAATCCAAATCAGCCTTTTAACTACTAGAAGCAAGACTAACCGATATTTTATGTTAGCATACATTCCCAGTTTAAACCAGATTGTACCAACAAGTTCAGTGCAAAATTGGCAGAAGGACTGCACATGTATACCAAGTCTTATTTCCAGTCAAACAAATCAAATGAAGCATAAAACCATTGTTTTCACTGCACCAGTCAACAGTTTCCAACCAAACTATGTTGTTCAAAGCTATTCCATAGATTCAGGCAAATTTTCTCTTGGAGGGGCAGGGCTTTAAATATTATTTCTAAGTCATTTTATATAATACTGTAATAGAATTCATGATAAAACTATTTTTTAAAGAAATAAAAGCCTAATTATAGCAGGCCTTTTTAGCATTAAGGAAAGTAAAGTGGTATATTTCCCATCAGGTTTTTATTTGTCACCCTACAGGGGGAATTTCTAACACATGTCCTGTCTAACCTTTTGTGGACAAATTTCACCTTTGCTAGGAATTTAAAGTGGCTGACATTGCCTCTGTTCCTTTCAAATGTTTGCCAATCCACAGTCTTCAGAACTTTCTACGTAAGTGTGTATGCAGGTTGTACTGGGTTTCCTATTCTTCGGTACTCTATAATAGCAGCATGGTCTACTACGGCCATTAACACGCGTTTCAGGCTGTCTATATTTGACTGATGCATTACGTTTTCAAATAACTATTTTAGTTTTACAATCTCCTGAACAAAGAATCCTTTGATATCTGTGTATTTGGCAGTTGGCATATAGGATCTGTATTATATACAAAGATTAGGAGCAATTAAAGTAATGATTTACTTGCTGCAAACATCTGACAAGTATGTCAGAAATAAATACATTCTTCTTTATTACAAGCAATTAACATCCATAGAAAAATACATATCACAATTGCAATAGCACTGCTGCTGTGCTGGGTGTAATATACAAAAACACACATGTATGCCATTCTTCCTTATTAGACCTTTGACCCTAAGACCTAAATTCTCACACTGCAGTAACTGTTGTGCTTTGTTGAATTCAATTCTTAGAAATGTACATCGAATACTGACTTTTATTGTAGGATAGGCCTTTTTTTTTATAAACTACAGTGTATGCATCAATATAAAAGGTTTTCATTCATATTATATGCTGAAACAAATACATGTCATATGTTGATGCCAATTTTCCCCCAAATGTTCCAGCATGATTCCTAACACATATGGTACTGATTTTACACCATTGGTATTTGTCTCTGGCGCTGAAAATGTTAATGACAGGAAAACAGGGGGTAGTGTGTGTTGGGGTGTAATATTTTCATAATGTGATCCTTTTGTTTTCTTTTCATTAGAAGAAGGTTAGGAATGTAAAGTTTGTTTGAACACAGCAGAGTCTTGAGAGGATTTAATGAGGAGCATGAATAGCTAGGACACTGCAGGTGGCAGGGGTGGTCCTTTTCAAATCAGTCACCGTCTGCCAGACCAAGACATGTTTTCCTGGTATATGTTACAAAGGTGGCTAACTGACTCCTTTAACTAAGTTATGCTTGTTTGGTACAACAACAATAGTCTGGAGACAATAAAGACATCCTCTGAGTTGAAAATAAATGCCTTTATAAACGATGTGATGATGTCTAGATTGATAAATAGATGGTATTGTATATAATGTAGGGGTGAATGCCAGAACTGGATGACTTTCTACATCGGCTGTACCCTGGTATTTGCCCCAAAGGTAAGTTAGGTTTGGGTGAGCACATGCAGCTAGGCCTAGCTAATGTTAAGACAGAGAGCCAGCCTCATTGAAACACAAGCACATGCATGCATAGGTAATCACTTCGTATCCATGTGAATGTGTTTCAATTTTGGGCAGTAGTGAGATTGCCTTTGTATTGTATAACCCAGTGTATTATGTAAATAAACTACTACGTTCTTTTGATGCAGTTTGTCTAATCAGGGATGTGTTCCATTGACAACCCATTTACACAGTTTTGATTTTTTGCATTCTAGTGTATTATGTGCAGAGATCAGACATATTAAACAGTGATCACAGTGTGTAGGGAGTCCCACGCCATTTTCAATCAACTAAGGCTACGTACACGCATCAGATGATTCTTGTCTGATACAAGTCTCAGGGTATTTTGGACGAAAATCTGAAACAGCGGCCGTCCGACATCGTTTATGGATTGGAGTGAATGGAGGATAATGCAGAGGGGTGCCGTTCGCTCAGTCTCCCCCTCCCCTCTCCATAGAGCGGAACGACTTTATGTACAGCGCTCAATTATTCATCTTTTGGTCTTTTGTCATTGGAAACGATCATGAAAGACAAAAATCTAGCTTGTCTACAAAGTGAAATAAGCAGCCTACACTTACTTTTTATTTAATGTAAGCATCTTGATCCTATCTCTACCAAGCAACATTTTCCAGGTAAACCTACGCTGCACCTGCTTTTTTTATTATCTGTAATAAAAAAAATGTTATCAATGATAGCTATTTACCTATAATGACACCTGCCTATACTTCCTATTTACAGGTGATCTAGGTGGCCTATGTACCCCATATTTTTATCAGCTTTTACATTGATGGTTAGTGGGCAGTCCTGCTAATAAGAACTCAGGTTCCTTGCCTGTTCATTAATAGTGCCTTTATATGGGTGGATAGTGGAAATGTAAATTAGATTAATAGTTAGTATAAATGTCCCTTTACATTGGTGGGCATTGTAAATGGCATATTACATTATTAGTACAATGTATAAAACTGCTGTTACATTCACCTTTGTTAACATCAGAGCTATGTAGGCAAATCATTCCTTACACTCCCTGCTAGCTGCTTTGGTATTTGTGATCCAGAACTCAGAGCAGGAAACACAATATCTGGATCTAGTAATACCCTTAGGTATAGATATGTAAAACAATCATGTAAAACAAATCACAAACATTTTACAAATTCTACGCATGACCTATGCCTATATTAATGTTCATTGGTGGACAATGAATGAATTTAGGAAGGTGGCCCTTAAGTAGCCTATGCAAAAATAGTTTTGGCCAACTTTATAGGGACTTATCTTTCCTAAATCTTAAATTGTTTAATTTTATCACTACCAAGTCTATCATCAAATTCTACATTACCATATCTTTTTTTCTAGACTATATCTCTTTCTTTGCCTTAATGTCTACATCACAAATAGCAAACCTGCATTATTTTAGTCTGATACTTGTGTATGTATCAGATGTATTTGTATGTATTTGAGAATATGTTGGTGCTATATACATGCATAAAGCTAAAAAAGCAAATAAAGCTCTTGCTATATCCGTTTAGGACACCATCTAGAATTTTTTTGTCCAGCAGCCCACCATTTTCCACTGACAGGGCAGAAATATTTTGCTGTGACTCATTCACTATTACATGCATGATTCAAGCACATATGAAGACTAAAAAGGTCCTTTCAGTAGTTGAAATGTTTCCTGAGCACTGGCTACTGTGATGGAATACTTGGCAACAACTTAGATTTTAGAAAGCTTAATTTAGTCTAAACACCTCCGAACGACCACACATGAAATTATTTCCAAATTCGCTTAATAATGATGGTAGGATGAAACATATTGCTTGCCAGCTTTATAACTTGTGTTATATGTAGAATCTTTCTTCAAGGTGCAATGAGACCAGTTGATGCAGACTTAGTACCTGCAATACAATCTGTTTATAACTTAAGTTGTGACTTTATTGGAAACTCCATTATTGTATAAATGCATAGGTGATCGGGCAGGCGAAGAAATGTTAATATAATTTTTTTAGTTTATTCTAGTCATGGGGCTGCCCAAGTAGCACCAGATGGCTACTAGTTTAACATCATTGGCCCAATGTTATTGATTATTTTTAAGGTCACATGGAGGCCATAAACACACCTACGTTTAAGGTGATATGGACCAGTTTTTAGAAAAAGATGAGGAACAGTTAGGGGCTTTACTGTTGACTCTGTAAACTGTTGTATAATATGTTAACGCTATAAAAATAATTATAATAATGGGACAGCAAATATATATGTGATATACTTTCTAAACAAGATCCAATAACTTTGTTAAAGAATGTTTGCTGTACACTAGAACACCGCACACTGTAAAAAAAAAACATAAGTCTGGCCTCAGACTTGGGATATTCACAATAAAAAGGAGAACATATATATATATATGTTGTATATATATATGTGTTGTAGTTACACATGTTTTGTTAATGATTTTTTACTGGAGAACAATGATCCAATACCAATGCACAGAACATTCCAACACCCTATTTTAAGTGACCAATACTTGGAATTGTAGTCAAGTAAAGCTACGTACACACATCCAATAGTTATTGCCCGATAATCCGCTCAGGGCTGATATCGGATGGGAATCTGGCGTGTGTACAGCGCCCGTCATCCATTGTCCAAACGACCGTCTTGGTGGATCCATGGACGATGGAGGAGGATTGATCCTAAGGCTAAGGAAGGGAAGGGAGCGCGCGGTGGGGTGCCGCTCCGTCGTTCTCCCCCTCCCCTCTGCATAGAGCAGAACTGTACTGTATGTACAGCACTCGTTCATACATCGTGCAGTCTTTAGTCGTTAGAAAGGACCGTGAAAGATCCTTTCAAACGATTATAATTGTTCGTGTGTATGCAGTTTTAGTCCAGTTCTTTTCTGTTTTTATTACACAACACCAAACAAGTGCCAGGGGGCCTCAATCCCCATTGTAAACAAAACCTTGAAAGAAGTCTTTCTTGTACAATGGCTTTTCTAAAAATCTAGCCGCTGGGCATTTCTTTTTTACATATGTAAAAACCTTTTGTACTTACTTTGATAAAAACCCTTCTTATATATGATCACAGACCTGTACAGCTGTAGCTACCGGTGGACCCGTTTTCTTAAACTTGGAGAAGTTATTTACTACCACCTACCCCAAATCTGCAATATGCAAGAAAGCTGATTTTTCCTATTGACAGCCTCTAATAGCTTTTTGCTGGCTGTCAATCAGAAGTCTTTAATGTTAAGTATACTTCAAATATTGCATGAAACCAGTAATATCCACCGTTGAAGGAT
>NC_092859.1:74167293-74177810 GCF_032062135.1 Pyxicephalus adspersus | reverse complement strand
TGGTGCCACTGGACCACTAAGGGATTATTCAAAGAAATAAAATAAGAATGCACTTCAGTGAGGGAAATCTAGGAATTTATGAAAAATTTGTGCTTATGTATGAATCCAGCCAGGTACTGGTGAAGATCTTCTTTAAAGTGCCATTCACAGGATTATATGGTCAAAATAAAGGGAGAAGCCTACAAAACTATTGCAACCAATACAAGTGAAAACTAGTATACTGTTATAAAATACATTTTTGTTTTCCCATTGCTAAACTCTTTTTTGGTAGTTCTGATTGCCTGGATCTCTGGCTAATCCTCTGACTCCAGTGTTTTTTGATCTGGAGAATGGATACAAAATAATTTATTCTTCTGCATACCTGTTCCAGGTAATGATTTGAAAAAATAAATTGAATTAGCATGATGGCTATTTCCAGGAGTGACCATTTATTACAGTGTACCATGGGCACTGGGCTATTTTCAATTTATGGGCAACTACCTCTACCCCAAAAATGCATCCTTCATCTAACTATAGTCTATACATCCAGCTTTAGTTGGTTGTCTGAACAAGATGAGAAACATAGTTAGGGGCATATCTATTGACTTTGTAAACCAGTGGTCCCCAACCTTTTGCGCACGGACTCTGGAACACGCATTAATAGGGAGCTGTGTGTCACTCAGCCCCCAGAGTGACGTCATAATGCCAGAACCCGCCTGTTCTCCCATCATAGGTCTGAGCCGGCAATGGGAAAGTGGGCGGGTTGTGTCTCTGGGCACAACCCCCCCAAGCAAGGTCCTTCTCCTGACTCCGCTGGTTGGTGCACTGGCCAGAGTTGCGGCCCAGCTTTCAGATGGCCGCTGATGCCCACTGGTGGGCTGTGGACTGGTGGTCGAGGACCTCTGCAGTAAACTTTTGCACCATAAATCACATGGCATTACTATAAAGGTTAGCCTTTTAAATGCACATATGTTTGCAGGATGATACACACATAAGCCTTCTGCAATGTACATTGCTAATCACCAACACATCTGTGGCTAAAAAGCCAATACTAGACTATACAGTATACTCTGTATTCTTTGCTAAACACCAGGTTGTCACTATCACATTCCCTATAATGCATTTGTTTGCTAAAAATGTTTTTGTATCTTGTTCATTCATTTTCACACCTGTGCTAATAATTAAATTTTTTTCAAGTTCTTTAGAATTACATTAGATAAATCATTTACTGAACCAGAGAATCTGGCATTTTGTTTGATGAATTCCTGGGTTGATGTGTTTACCTGTACTGTGTAATCACTTCTAATTCCCAATGCATAGTTCCTTATCTTTTAGCAGATTAAAGCCTATTGATTTGAAATGGAATCATTCTATGCGTAATAGATTTTTGTAACATCACATTGTTTATTCATTTATCATTATTTTTCTTTCTTCTTTCACTTTAATCTGATCCGACCCAGAAATGATTTTTACTACCAGTAAAATGCATTTACAAGTAATGGCTTATTCCTATTTGTTTGTGCTTGAGACAACACAGGATGTGTGCAAAGAATGCAGGGCAGTGCTAAATTTCTGACATGCTTTTTTGTACTAGATACAAATGCTTCTCATTCACATTTTTTTTGTAGTTTTTTTTTTTAGGGGTTTTAGTTTGATTTTTTGTTTTTTTGTTTTTTTTTTCTGAGAGGAAGGAGGATGGAGCAAAAGGCACCCTGTATGGTATTCTATAATACCTATGACATTTCCACATAGGTACACAAAGGTGCTCCACAAAATGTTACTGTTTACGTGAAGTGTCTGTGTAAATTACAAAGCCTCACACAGATTGGCCAGATCACGACCCTAATCTGTAGGTACCTTTCAATGTACATTTATGACATATTATTTAAAGTATGCATTACGCCGCATACACACTTGCAATTATAGTCGTTGGAAAGGATCTTTCACAATCCTTTCCAACAACTAAGCACTCCACGATGCATGAACGAGTGCTGTCCATACAGGGAGGGGGAGAACAACAGAGCGGCACCCTGCTGCGCACTGTTCCCCTTCCCTTGCATTACGATCGTTTGTCTTCATCGTCCCTGGATCTGCCAGGACGGTCGTTCGGACGATGAACAACGCGCGATGTACACACGTCAGATTCTCGTCCAATATCAGCCCTGAGCGGATTATTGGGCGAGAACCTTTGGAAGTGTGTACGTAGCTTAATTTGTCAGTAGCAAGATAATTCCGTTGTGTGCAATGAAAGTATAATTGTCAAACTTCTAGAAATAAGTTTCCTGAAGAGTTAGTCTCTTACACTTTGGAGGTTTACAAGGCATTAATGAAAGAGGCAATTGTTGTTTTTTTTTTTTTAACTTAGCTAAACGTTTGGGGTACTGTGTCACATCACTCTGCAAAGTCCTGCAGGCTCTGTGAATGGTTTATTCATAAATAAAAACTTCCCTTCACATAAATTCTCTTCAGTCCTGTGTTTTCCAGTCAATTCAGGCTTGGTGCATATGCGTGTGTGTGGTTTGATTGAGGTGTTCCTGGCCCTGGATAATTTATGTGAAATTCAATTTCTTTCCTTCGTGCTCTGCTGGTGGAAAAAAAGGAAAAAAAAAAAACAGCCTGGTATATAAGTTGTGGGCAAACAAATCCTGAATGGAGTCTTTGAGAGACGGAGACGTCAGCCAGCCTAGCAGCATAAGGAACACAGAGAGGAAATGAAATGGAGAGCCACAGATAGTGAAAAGATGGATAAGGGAATATGTACAGAAACTTCGCTGCTAGCAAATATTGACCAAAATGCTCAACGTTTGTTTTTTTTTTCTTTTCATATTACTTTCCCCCCTTTCCATGGAAGTGATTCTATTATGCATTCAAAGCTTCTAACAATGTACATGAAGAAAATAGGGAGGGCTATTAAGATGAGCTTATGGCAAACAGCTACAGTTGTACCTATATCAAGTCGTAATTACCTATACCTATATCTATAGGCTAGTCGTAATTAGTGGTAGAAGTGCTACCTGATGCATATCAATCGAAGGGGACTTCCCGCACCATGTGTGGTTTATATTATAATGAAATATTGATTAGGAATACCCTAATTTTTAATAGATTGCCATTAGAGTCAATGTTTTACTTAGCAGTAATGTCTAATGTATTAAAAATATCCTGCAGTATTTGCTTGCTTTTATTTTGGAATGAAATAAAGCTACATACACCCACCAGACGAATGGTTGTGATTGTCTTGTGAGAAATTCTAGCACCTATACAGTGGTTCCCCTATACCATTTATCCATCCCTGACATACTGATGAATGACTAAGTGGGGATTACTGCTGTACTTCTTATGGAGGAGAGCACAGTGGGGTACATCCAGCTCATTCTCTCCCTGCAATCTCCTTAGAAAGTAACAGTATTGTATGTAAAGTGTTTGTTTATTCTCATTTCATTTGAATGATGCTTTCATAATGCTTTCCAGTGATAGGATAACATCTGTACAAGGTCTAGTACATGTGGAATAAATTCTGATCACCAATCCTGTCAAACAATTAGATCTGAAGTTACCTTCAAGTGATTCCATCAGCTGAGCCATCATTATTTTTAGGTTCTTGATTGGATGTTATTGGGTAAATATCAAATGGAAGCACATAGTTTATTTCAATTGCTCAATTAAGCAAATCCTAAAAGGAGCTCCTATTACTATGGTTCACTCTATTCTCTATCAACAGCCATTTATTGCCCTTATTGAACATTGGATATAACCCATTCCATTTTTTTTTTATTGTAGATCTGCAGTGTGCCAACATATTCTCATGTCAAAACAACACCCAAAACTAAACCAGGTGCAACAAAAAAGTGATAGTGCACAAGTGTACTATACAAAAAATTGCACCAGGCGCTCTACATGGTCCCATCCCTATAGGGACTAGGGCCTCTTTACCAAACTTTAAGTGCAACACGCCCCCCTAATTCTTGATTGCCTAGGCAATCCAAAATGAATGGGAGCGCAAAGCCTCCCGGGATACCTACGTCACGTGGCTCTTGGGAGCGGCTCTATGTCACTACGGCTCTACGGCACTTCGAGCATGCGCAGAAGGAGCCTTTTTACGCATGTGCAGTGAGATCTGCAATTTTTTTTTTCCATCGTACATCACCTGATCTCACGCCTGGGTCGGTTGACGTAGGATGAAGAACCCAGTAGAAGATAACCGCACCCGGAGCGCCAGCTCCAGGATGATGAGGGACCCGATGGAAGACACCTCTGGATAGATCGGACTGCCCTGCGGGTTTGAAGGTAAATGTATTTTTTGGCACTTTTCAGTTTAGTTCCTCTGGCATCCTCCTCCTTTGGCACCCCTGGGCCAAAACCTAGAGTTTTATATAACCCATTGGATATAACTCATTCAATGGTACATTTAGCAAATAAGATGCACAAAATGGGGATATTTTATATCTGACATGTTCAGCTTTAAAAAGGTACTTTTCTCTACCTACCTGTATATAACATGAGTTTCTGATGGGTCAAGAGGAAACTTGTACTTGGTCATTATGTATAACAAGATTATAACAAATATAGAATCCTGAACCACCAAATACCTGCTCAAAATTGATATGATTGTGACAAGTAAAAGGAAGTTTGATTACTTTATCTGAGGATGTTTGTTGTCACCAAATGATCAGATTAGATAGGTTTACCCAAATGTAGCACATTAAGGGTTTAGGAATGAGTAAAAAAACAGACAAATGGTTGTTACTACAATGGTTGTTATTATATTACTATAATTAGTTTTAATATATAATAGGTTGTGTAATAATGTAATAAAGCCAGCTTCTTCGTCATTTACATAGAATTACAGTGGCATAATGCATTCAACAAATCCTAGCAAAGTGTAATAATCCAATTGTTTGCCTTGATCACTGAATGGTCACACTAGAGTAGGTAAAAGGAGGCAAATATCTTCCAGGGAACAATGGTTGGGGAGACATTTAATCCTAAATTGTAATCAGACTTAGTACATACAACTATGCTGTCTATGAGGTGAAGAATTGACACACACATGGGCACTTACCTCCACTAAACAACATGAGGATAGCACTGGCCCCATCATGCAAAAAGCTGTAAAATGTCCAGGAGTTCTTGCTCTCTTGCTGGGAGAGCCAATGGAAATTAATGGCCAAGCACAGCCCAAACATGGCATGCTAAGGTTTGGTTAGCACAATGCAATTCTGTGCCCAGTGAGCAAAAACATATCATAAGCTCCTTGGCTCAATATACTCTTTCCAAAAAGACATTTGAAGAGCTTATGGGTGGGACTGTGCAACAAACTTTATTTTCATCCATCTGAAAATAGACTACAGACATAATTTTTGTTTAAAATATAGTGGAAAAGGATTACATTTTCTGACCCTTTTTTTCTTTCTGAGACCCCATGGGGGACTTGTTCCTATCTTGTCCCCTTGATACTTGTACAAGACATAGGGGATATGAAGGCACACGCAGTGACAACACATCAGCCATTTTTACCTTTCCTCAACTGTGATTGTCTAAAAAATTAACCGGACTAAGCCAAGATAATTGCTAAATCTCAGGCTTGGTCCTTTTCTTGACAAAGAAGTGAAATGGTAAAGGGATATTGTGAACCCATTTTCAATGTCCTTGTGTAAATACATTCTTTAGGGTACAATATTTATTTCCTTCTGTGTCTCCATTTCAGAGATATTCCATTGCTTTCTTATACAAAACAGAAGTTCTTATTGTCCCTTGTTTTATCCAAAACACAAAGAAACATTTTTGTTGGAGCTGGGTTTCAAAAACCCACAACTAATTTCTCTACCATTGTCTACACTGTCCATAGATGTCACAAAATAATTATATGTGTATGGGTGCCAACAGGCATCCTCTCCCCCAGTTAACCAAGGACAGATTGATTTGAACCCTTTCATGATTGCCCTCAGGTAAGCCATCACTACAGCTCCACCTCTGTATTGTTCCTCTAAATTTGGCCATTCATTGAGGTGTATGTCAATTTGCATGTTAGGTTCAACTAGGTTATTCCTGGTTGGAATATTTCAGCCAGTATATTTATTTGTGAACCATGGAACATTTTTAATATTTATAGATTACTATACAAGAACTGCAGAGTTTGTTATTAATTTGAATTATTCATTAACTATTTTATTCTCATACTTGATAGTGTTCTTTTATTATCTATTATCTCCTTGTGTACCTACAATGGAATTTAGGTATTGCCTTCAAAAATATAGTTTGTTCCCCAAAAATAGTATTCACATGAATTAATAAAAGAAGGATTTAAAATGGTTAGCTGCTGAGTAATTCAATCTAGTACATCTGTTTGTAGATTTACAGGCACCATGTAAAACAGCATAAACAAATTTAAACATTGCAGCTCATAATAATGAGTGCTTGTCCTTTGTTTTCCAAATGTAGTATCAACTCTGACTTCATTATCTTATCAAAACCTTTTGAAAATTGGGCTGAAGCAATCTGGTAGGTGAGGGTGCAGAGACCAGACCATAGGGGGTAAAAGTAATTGTGTGTTATCTTTTCACATGCATTTTCTGACTGTTTTAGTCAAACATCTAATTAACTTCAATGCACTTCAAAAAAAGGCTAAACAAAAAAAAGAATGTGTTGGAATAATGGAATAGGCATAGCCTTGCATGCTAGAAAGCAGCACTTATACTAAGGCTGCGTACACATGTGCAACAATCGTCCGATAATCATTTACAAAAACAGTGCACAATCACACCGATGAACGAGGATTGTCGCTGGGAACGAACGACCATCCCGGGGTACGGTCGTTTAGTGATTGTGGATGGTTCTGCGGTCTACTTTCTCCTTTTCATGTCACTTCCTGCATCGTTCAAACGATCGCATCTAGCGTGTGTACACTATTGGTGGATTATATTTAAACGATCGTATCGTTGCAGCACGTACAGAATTGTGCACATTGCGATCGTTCAAAATAATTGTGCATAATCGTTTATCTGCACTTTTTTATGGTGTAAACTGTCATCATCACTGTCAAAACACAATTTTGTGGGTTAAATGCCAGAAAGAAACTGGGAATCTACATTGTATTCAGAATAAAACACAGCATTCTCTAAAATATTCAATCTTAAACACATTTTGAATTTAAAACAGTAGTAATAAGGCACTTCTAACCAGAATGAGTTTCATGTTCTGGATTATTTTATTGTATTGTGATTGTGTGTGTGAGCTATACCAAAATATAGAAAGATCACTGTTTCTCATAATAAAAGATTGCAGCCACCTGTATTATTAGATTTAGTATTAAAATTGAAGCAAGTTATACATTCAATTTAGGAGAAGAAACCTGGTGATGTTACTAACTAGTAGCCACAGGTTAGATTTAGTAGTAGAATTGTTCTCTTTTCATTATTAACTAGAAGCTATGATAGAAATTCAATGTAGCAGAAGAAACCTGGTACAGTAGTCTCAATAAGTACATTTAGTACAGTAAACTAAAGTTACATTTAGTAAGAGTTGTGCTATTGACTAGTAACTATTTAATGTAGAGTGCAGTGTAATATATTGGGTCTACATAAATACAAATTATTAATAATAATAATAAATATTTAATGTACAGTGTAGTGTAATATATTGGGGCTACTTAAATACATATTATTATTATTATTATTAATAATAATAATAATAATAATATAAAATACTAAATATTTAATGTAGAGTGTAGTGTAATATGTTGGTGCTACATAAATACAGGTTAATAATAATAATAAATATTTAATGTAGAGTGCAGTGTAATATATTGGTGCTACATAAATACAGGTTAATAATAATAATATTAATAATAACAAATATTTATTGTAGAGTGTAGTGTATTATATTGGTGCTACACAAATACAGGTTAATAATAATAATACTAAATATTTATTGTAGTAATAGAAGCCTGGTAGTTGAATTGACCAGTATAGGTTTGGTAGAAATATATTTTATTCCTATACCTAAACAGTGGGTTTTAGTGGAGATGTTGGGGGGCTAGATATTAGCCATGACAATAGTACACCCTGCTCCCCCCAGCACTGGCAGGAATGTCATCATTAGCTGTATGGAAAGCCTGGAACCATGCTGTCATTCAGAAAGCCCAGAGCAGGACAGCAAAGTGAAGCAGTTTAATCCTCCCGCACAAAGCTGGGGGAGAAGTTAGCTAATTTGAGTGTGAAAAGGGTGAATTGTACAGGGGGGAGGGTTGCTGAATAAATGCAGAGGGAGGGGGAGCAGAGCCAGGGGCGGTGTTAGTGGTGGGATTCCCTGCAGCATTGCACCCATATAGCCCATTGTTGCTGCTAAAGGCAGAGAGAGAAGAGTGGGCAGCCCGGGAACAGACATACCTGGGATGTACAGGACATCCTAACCCCAGACCTGGACGTGACGATCCCCCTGCTGAACACACAGCACACATTTGGATTCCCACACATCGGACTACACGCTGCTTGGATTGCTATTTTGGAGATCGCTGCTGACATGTGCGGGATGTTTCTTGGTGTATGAGGACCTGGCAGGCTGCAGTTTTTTTTGGGTTTAGAAGCCAAGCCATTGGATTTATTACTACTGGAAAGAATGTACCCGGACTGTGTGTAAATGGGGGGCACAGCGACACCCCAATAAGTGAGATCAGGTGAGAGCACATTGTGCACCCCTTACATCGCTTGGCGCCTATGGGGTGCTTGGAGCCAGCTAAACTTCACACTTCCCCGGCGTCACTCTTATCACTGTCTCCTCTGATCATTGCCAAACTGCTCCTTTCATCTGATAAAGTCCTGGGGGTCTACATCTATCACCCTCAATCATACTCTCCATAGAAGACTCCTAATTATGGTCTCCATAGCAGATGACCCTCAATCATGGTCTTCATCAAGAAATGGTTATTATAGAAGATTTATAGTCTCCATAGATGATTAACCTACAATATTCACCATGGAAGACTATTACCTACAGTCTGATTAGACCCATACTCATAGTCTTCTTTAAAAATGTTCATAGAACATAACCTTCATTCATAGTCTCCTAAAAAATGGTCTTCTTTAAAAATGTTCATAGAACATAATCTTCATTCATAGTTTCCTAAAAAATGGTCTTCTTTAAAAATGTATTAAAGCTCTCCAAGGCTGGAGAGGATACACTTTCATAAGTGAAGTTGGGTGATCCAGCAAATCCAGAATTGAAAACATTTGCTAACAAATAGCCTATCACTTTTAAGAAGTTTGTTTCAAGTTTCTTTACTGAAGAAAGTGTATCTACTCCAGCCTTGTAGAGCTTTAATAAACCAGTCTCCTAAGAAAAGAACCCTTGTTTGTAGTTTTCTCCCTAGCTATACAAGTAAAGGTTTCATTCAAGAACTGATTTTTTTTTGGATACTAAACTATTAAGTAGATCAGCCTCTGGTCCTCCTGTGTGACTTATTGGTAGTTAATAATTTGATGCGTAAAGATTCTAAATCAAGGTTTTACATGTGACTTTTCTTAATAAATACCCACTGTGTTATATACATGATTTTTTCCAGGCTGACCTTGTAGAGGTGCTAAATATAAAGTTTATGCTTTCTTAGTGACTGTATTGTTAACCAGGAATGGCATGCTTGTGTATGCAGGGACTTCTGTGGGACAGTCAGGGGTTCTGTGTGGTTTGCTCTGCCCTTACATACCAGGACACTGAATGCTGTGTTGTTTTAGGAATAGTTCAGCTGTGTATGGGTGAAGGCAGCATATGATGATGTATGTGTTGTTTTTCTTGTCTTGATATTTTTTTCCTTGTATTTACCTCCTGTTTATCTAGTATGCTTGCATAGAGGCTCTGTGTAAACTCTTACTCTGGTACCATAAGCATTCTGTAAATCTGTAACTAGGGTAGCCTTGGCACACAAAGGCCTTTGTCAATTTGTGTTCAAAGATTAAGCTGGAGCCCCAGGTCCCTGCAGCTAGTTACACATTGATATCCCTTGGAATGCACTGATGGGTGGGGATTATACTATGTGTTTTCTTTTATCCCTTTTTCTGATTGAGGAATGATATGCTAGCTGGACCCAAAATATTGGTATTCTCTTAGTAACCAGTGGAGGCATGGCAGTAGATCATGGTCTGTGTCTATACAAGTGGCATGAGCATTTACTTTTAGTAAGTGACGTTGCAATGTGATAACATTTTAATATTAGGATTCTATATTTCTGTTGGTTTTAACCCCAATTTGAAATCTTCTATTTTATTTTGGCTGATGCTGCAGAAATGATTACAATCAAATTTAAACTAACACCTTTCTAAAAATGAAGCTGGCTACACATGCAACAAAAAGCAGACTTGCTGTGTATGTTTCAGTTTCAGTATGCTCACAGTTGGTATGAACTCTCAGTGACAGTGAAGGTTGGCAGAGATACGTTGGGGTCAGTTGCAATTTTAATGACCCCAATCTTACATATCCAATAACCATATATGCTGCTTATGTCAGATTTGGGCAACCAGATCTGTGTGTGTATGCAGCTTAGCAGT
>NC_092859.1:74064373-74167135 GCF_032062135.1 Pyxicephalus adspersus | reverse complement strand
TAGGTAAAGTGGTATATTTATGAACAATCGTATAAAATAGAAAAGTCAATGTTTCTATTTTAACCTGACATTAATGTTTGTATATATTATTAGCATAGTTCTGGAGACTTATTTATAAACATTTACAGTATTCAAAATATCGGTTCCCTTCTATACAATTGATTGCATTTCCTAATTGTGAAATTACTTTATACATTACACCTAATTATAACTTTACCAAACTGTTTTTGGTATTTTAAATAGTTTCTCTATATGCAATTGTTTGTGACTTTTTGCCCATATCTTTATTTAAATGTCTGTCTGTTCTCTTACAGGTTATCTGTACTTCAGAGGGATCTTTCCTGCTTTACATAGACCTACTTTAAGAAGCCAGGACACCATGCTCAACTTTTCAAAGACCCTGCTCTGTTTTCTGGCTTTTGTCATGTTGGCATCATGCAGACCATCAAAACCAGCAAAACCAGACAACCAGACCAGTCAAAAAGGTAATCATTGCAATGGACAGTGTTTATTACATTTATGTGTTGGTGATATGTCCAGATAACTGTGCTGTGTGCAGTATAAAGGCCAACTAGAAGCCTGGAAAACACTTAAGTTGTTCTTTCACCCTTATATGTTGGGGGTTGGGGTTCAGTACAATGCAATGCAACACTGCGCTTTGCATTAAAATTGCATTTTCTTAAAGTGTGGGTTTTGTTGTTGCAATCCAAAATACCTACTGGTAGGTTAACTAGCTTCTAAGTTTTCAATACCTTTTGATTTATTTTCCTAAGCTTGTGCAGTATATGAATATGGAAAAAAACATCATTTGCAAGTATTTGTTGAGGTGCAGGCTGGCAACACTGGAATTTATAATGGTGTTGGGATAAAAATCAGTAGGCTATGGAAATGGAACAGCCATCTTAGTTCACCCCACTATATAAAAATGTCAGAAAAGAGAAGTCTTTTTCTTCCATGTCATGTGTTCCCTGGCAGAAGTGGCACTAGGAGAGGCGATCTTTCTCCAGATCTTGCCATCTAGGGTTTCTATTCAGGTCAAAAGGTGACAGCCAGGTCATACTACAAGTTCACAAAGTTTTCGATTTTGTAGAGGTGTGAAAATTCTCACCCTTTTGGAGTGTGTCTTTCACACCCCCAAAAAAGCTTTAAAGTTCATCCAATGGTTAAACAAACACGATAGGAGAAATTGTGTGTATGTCTCTGGGAAGTTGAGGTGTTTCATTAACACATTTTATCTGACATGCTCCACATAGTGCATATGTTTTTCTAACCCTTTTACTGTGGCATGTATGTGTGACTTTTAGTGGTGATCTAATGAATTGGTTGCGAAGCAAGTTAGATTATGGGCTACAGCTTTTATCTTCCTTTACTAAGGTGAAAAGTACTCCTCACAACCCATAGTAATTGATTATTTAAATGGATGAATATTTAAATGTTTAGTATACATAACATACCTTTCCTAAACAGTGTAATTATACCTAAAACAAGTTTCTTGTGGCTATTGGGTTTTCACTATGTTGCAATTTTCATTTCCTAACTTGATATGGTAATAGCCTACAAATCTAGATAAAGGTGTAAATGATTTTGAAAAAAGTTTAAATGGATAACTTGACTCATGAATTGTCCTCCTAAAGTTCATGAAAGGTCAGCTAAACATTTGTCAGTGACTTTTCTTTGCATGCTGATAAGGACTGTGAATTGCTGAATTAAAGTTTTGACCCCCTGTGTGTACTCTGCTCCCCTCCTGTAGAGTCACGTCCTAGGTCTGAAGAACAACTCCTGCTTGATCCTGGAAGTGCTTTGCGTCTCACTTGTGACACCAACTACAGCAGCAATGTTAACTGGTACAAAGGGCAAGATCAATTGTTGGCAGGAGGAAAGATCCACATACAGGGCTACATTTTGGAACTTACAGATGTAACTTTTGAAGATTCTGGACTATATCTGTGTGTGGTCCGTGGCACTGGACAAATCCTTCGAAGGTTCACCTTATCCGTTTTTGGTGAGTTTTTTTCTATTAGAGGCTAGAACACTGACTTTGGGACTCCAAACCTAACTTGGACAGTTTTTGCAGGGAGCCCGGTATACATTTTAAATATGTTCCTCCCCCCTTGTCAGTTCTGTATCTGCTTTGTGTATACCTAACAGCCGCTATCATTATAATTTTATATTATCATCATTAATACTCTTTGATTTTTCTGTTAATGGTTTTTACCACCAGCATACAGGCTAGACTTCCATAATCAATATGGGTTCAGCTCTAATTTGTGCTCGCATGGAGATTAAGATCTGTATGTAATTGTGCATTGTTAATGCTAATATTTGGATCAAAAGAAAACTGTCTTTAGGCATAAAGCCCTTCTTACATATCTTGCTTGTCTGCAGATTCAATGGCATCTGGAGATGAAGATGATGAGGATGGCCGTAGGGAAGATTTCCAGGGTGATCTAAGTGAGGATCCTATTTATATCTACCAAGGTGAGTGCTCTCTTGTTTTGATGACTAATTAGAGGTTATAATAACTGCCTTTCCTCACGCAGCAAGGCCATAAACTGTAATCCCAGTACAGAGCAGTCTGGTCCTAGCGTTCCCCACATACCAAAGACCAGACTGTCTGTGGTGGCCAGATAGATGAATACATTCTGCTGACCTATGCCCTGGGGTTAGTAGATAAGCAGTCACTGCCTGCTTTCCAACATAGTCATATTCTAGTGTCCATCAAAGGACGGTCTTTAACCAGATATTATTTCACTTTTAATCTTTCAGATAACATGCTGTAACAAACACTGTTTAAAAACTGACAATCATTCAACTTCAGATAAACTTTGCAGTGTAAATTCTTTTTAATTTTGAAATCCTGCAGTAAAGAGGATTTGTTTACCTCCGACTGGCCTGAAGTAGTTTATAATGTGTACAACTGTACTTTTTTCTTTTAGCTCCATACTGGACTCATCCACGCCGCATGGAAAAGAAGTTATATGCCCTGCCTGCTGGAAACACAGTAAAGTTTCGCTGTGCAGCTGGTGGTAGTCCGCTTCCAACCATAAGGTGGTTAAAAAATGGAAGAGAATTTCGAGCAGAGCATCGGATAGGAGGCATTCAGGTAAGTCATTCGTACATTTTGCTATCTGGTAATGGTCCTTTATTAAAAAAAATAAAATAAATAATAATAACCCGTTACATGATTAGCTTGACAGAGGGCCTTCTATGTTTTATCTAATTATTATTTTTCACTTTCCTTGTAGCTACGACATCAACACTGGAGTCTTGTTATGGAAAGTGTGGTTCCATCTGACCGTGGCAACTACACTTGTGTAGTGGAAAACAAGATGGGCAGCATTAGCTACACCTATATACTGGATGTACTTGGTGAGCATACATTTTGATACTGTTTTTTAAAAGTATTTATTTGGATGATATTTCAAACTGACATCGATAAATCTGTGTCTAGAGAAAGCTACCATTACTGATCATCTTTTGAAAATAGTAGTTTTGGCCAGGTGGCCCTGACCCTCTGACTTTTCTCAATTTGACCTGGAACATGCATACAGCTAAACGCCAGATCAAAAATCCTTATTTGATCACTTATTTTGGATCAGTAACTAAAGAAGTATTTTTCACCAACACATCAGTATGACAGCCAAGCAACAGGATTTTCAGAATCATAAAACTAATAAGGGTCATAATGTGTTCTGTACCCAGGCAGGCCCTCTCTCTGATTAGCTACCACAACTGTTTGCAAACTGTCTTCTGGGTTAATTGAGAAGCTGTATCCACCAAGTAAATTTTTTATGGCTGTTTGTCATTTTATTCCCCCCTGCAGTGTGCAGCTCTGAATGCTAACATTAGATTTTGTAGGACATTTCAAAGCAAGAATCATATTGCAGCACAAGCCCAAGTTAGAAAGTGAACAAATTTTGTATCCATCTCATGACAACTAACATAATTATAAAATGTAACGTTATACGTAAATGTAAAGTTATAAATGCATTTATAGGTAACATCAGAGGCAAATGTCTAAATGCAATTCTAAGATATGCAAGTTATATGTAAAATCAGAAGTTTATTTGTTCTGTGAATACTTATACTTTCTTTTTTTGTATCTAAAGAACGATCTTCTCACCGACCGATCCTGCAAGCTGGTCTCCCGGCAAACACCACAGCACGTGTGGGCAGCGACGTTGAGTTCTTGTGCAAGGTGTACAGTGATGCACAGCCACACATCCAGTGGCTTAAACACATTGAACTGAATGGGAGCCGCTATGGACCTGATGATGCACCATATGTACAAGTCCTTAAGGTAACCTTTATAACTATTGTTATTAATTTGGCAAATCATAAAACATTGCTGTTTTTAGTATGTGAGCACATTTTTTATGATGTTCTTTATTTTAGGCAGGGAGTTTATTTGTATTGTGCAAAATCTTTTCTTTAAACATCAAGCATTTAAAGCTACAGGTTGCTATATATATATCATGAAGTTAAGCATATTTAAGGCAGTGGTGCAGTGGTTTTAGGGATCATCTAAAACAAAAAAAATGATGGTGTATGGACAACTTTTTGACTAAATTGTTTTTTTTTGTTTATGCTAAATCATTTTCAAGATCAAGACGACTGCTATATCAGTCATAAAGGAATTCTTACTATGTAAGAGCACAAACATCAAGAGGCTCCATCAGCTTGGCTCTGTAGTTAAATAATGTTTTTTGTAAGCCGTCTTTTCTCCCATAAATGGAAATTCCTAATTTTTTTAATATTGCAGACTGCGGATATTAACACATCAGAAGTGGAGGTGCTCCATCTGCGGAACATTACAATGGAAGATGCTGGGGAATACACATGTCTTGCTGGAAATTCTATTGGCCTTTCATATCAATCAGCCTGGCTCACGGTGTTACCTAGTAAGTAGAATCTAGAAGAACCACTGCATTGCCAACACTAGTGCAATTGTGTGAGTGAGGGGGTTGGGTTGAATGTTAGTGAGGTAAGGAACCCCTAGGTCTAACAGTTGCAACTCACAGACTATATCTAGCTTTCCCCATTACACTTGTTCACAACTTGGATATGCTCGAAGATGGACATGTAAGTCCAGATGTAAGTCCAGGCAGTGGACATGGTGCAAGGGACTTGCAATTATCCTGACTTTTAAGATGAATTATGTTCAGACAAAATAAAGTGTAAAATAAAAAGCAAACTTAGATTTTTGTATTAAATGTTCCTGAACGGGTTTTTGCATAAGCCTCAAAGAGTCTGGTTTCTAAAGTCTAAATGATGTGATCAATATTCAAGTTAAAAACAGTAAACCACTAGGTATAATTAGACTCCTAACAAATGTGTATGTTGTTGAAGAAAATTTATGGTAGGGGATGTATGATTTCAGCTGTATATATTGATTTGAAGATTAACACTGCTCTACATGCCTTTGTAATAAGTAAGCACATCTGTAGAGAAAGTTTTGAATGTCTCTCTGTTTGAGTTTGTGTGGGTGGATTTGGGATAACAGATTGGATAGGGTGAGAGGGGATGCAAGGTCCATTAAGAAGGTCAAGGTCACAGGTGTAACGCTGACCCTCTGTTTCTACTTCCTTTTTTTACCAGATGAAGATTTTATAGAGGACACAGAGCCAGCAGAGTCCAGATATGTGGATATAATTATCTACACTTCGGGATTTCTGGCCGTGGCCATGGCAGTTGTCATTGTAATTCTATGCCGCATGCAAACAGCGCACAGCAAGCAGACCCTCCAACCACCACCTGTTCATAAACTTGCAAAGTTCCCTCTCATACGACAGGTAAGTTACTGGTTTATAACAATTGTCCTATTATATTGCATTTGCTGGAATGTTCAGGAACAGCATAAGACTACTGTGTTATATTATATTGAAGTTTCCAATGAAAAGTTACAAATGCAATCCCAAAAAAGAGAGTTAGTAATGTATGTAAAATGCATGTTTAACACAGAGAGGTGAAAATGTAGCATTAAAAAATGTGAGTTACGTAGAATGTCTGTACATGGTAAAAGCCTTAATTATTGGCGTCTCTGGTCTTTGACTTTGTTTTTATGTCCTGCTTGTAATTCCGGACATCTTGTTTATAAACCTGTCGCAGGATATATGACTTAGGTCAACTTGCTTGTACATCCTGTCTTTAAAACACATGATCTACTACTATTTAGTATACTTACCAAGGACATTAACAATATCTCTTTTTTTTTTCTTTAGTTTTCCCTGGAGTCCAGTTCCTCTGGAAAGTCCAGTGCCCCTTTGATTCGTATTACTCGGCTTTCTTCCAGTTGTGCTCCAATGCTTCCAGGTGTGATGGAAGTTGAGTTACCTTTGGATGTCAAGTGGGAATTCCCAAGGGACAGGTAAGAACTCTGCCATGTGTTGCACATTTGTTATGTAATTTACCATGTCCCGATTTTAAATATTGTCTTTTACTTCATTAGGCTTGTGTTAGGGAAACCTCTGGGCGAAGGCTGTTTTGGTCAAGTTGTGAGAGCTGATGCTTATGGCATTGATAAGGACCGTCCTGAAAAACCTGTAACTGTTGCAGTAAAGATGCTTAAAGGTGAGATCATGTAACTGTACTTCTAATGAACTAACTGCCCTGAAAAAAGTAACAATAAGGCAGACAAATGACACAAAATTGACACCATAAATAAGTTTGTATTCTCCTTCTTTGTTTAGATAATGGCAATGACAAGGACTTGTCTGATCTGATCTCGGAAATGGAATTGATGAAGGTCATTGGAAAGCACAAGAACATAATCAACCTTTTGGGCGTCTGTACTCAAGAAGGTAAGCTATTGAAAGTTTGACATCTTATTCGATATCTGGGCCTGTAATAATCATGTAATTAGGCTATGTATGTGTTTTAAAAGATAATAAAATAGCTGTTTTTCAATTTAGGTCCCCTGTTTGTTATTGTGGAATATGCTTCAAAGGGAAACTTGCGTGAGTTCCTTCGTGCGCGTCGCCCTCCAACCCCAGAAGATGGTTTTGATATTACCAAGGTGCCTGAAGAACTTTTGTCATTCAAAGATCTTGTGTCCTGTGCCTATCAGGTTGCCCGTGGAATGGAATACCTAGAATCTAAAAAGGTAAGAAGGAAGCTTACTTGTTTTATCTGTGACATGCATCCTTGGGGTGTATACGGCCCTCTATAAATTGCCTTCTGACACAGTCAAACTAAGCTGAGAATAAATTGCTCCCATTGGTATCTTCTGAAAGTGCCAGTTCCATGTCAGCCATGCTGATTCTTTGCATCTGAGCTATTAACATCAAGCCTACACATCAGGAGTCACTGTGATTTACTTTCTTTAGCTTAGTTGCTTAAACTAATCTTCTGTCCTTAATACTTCAACAACCAGACAATTAGCATTATCAGAAAGAAGTTAGCATTAGTTGTGCATTATATGATTTCCATGTAGCAGTGGTAATCCCAAGTTCATTTATCCTTTTGTAGATGACAACTGTCCGCACACGCGAATGCCTAGTAACACAGGATAACATAAAGATAGTGTAGCAAGCACCATTTCAATTCTTATTCTTTAGGTTATGAACTCCTGTATTCAGATATAAACAAACCCTAGGCGACCTGAAATGGGCTAGTATGCAAAATACCCAGTAAATGCAGTAAATAAATGTACTGATAAATATTACAACTCTTGACTCTGTTTTTGCAGTGTATACACAGAGACCTGGCAGCCAGAAATGTCCTTGTAGCCGAAGATAACGTCATGAAGATCGCTGACTTTGGCCTTGCTCGAGGGGTGCATGACATTGACTACTACAAGAAAACCAGCAATGTGAGTTAATAAAATGTCATTGTAAAAAGGCAATTGAACTTAAACAAATGTTAGAATATTGTAAAAGGCTATTTATTTCTGTATTGTAAACAAAACTTTTTTTCTCAACAGGGTCGTCTACCTGTGAAGTGGATGGCACCAGAAGCATTGTTTGACAGGGTGTATACACACCAAAGTGACATGTAAGTATTACATTTATTGTTTTTACCTAAGGAAGAAATATGTTTAAAGATGATCCCAATAAAGCATTTTAATACTTTAATGTCTGATCCTGTCCATTCTGGGTAAATAAACAGAAAAGGAACCGAAGCACTTTTCTTTGGCACTGCTGTGGGCTGCAATCACACAATTAAGGATAAACATTCAGACAGAGCCGTTTGTATTCTGGCTTAGCCTAATCTGTTGGGATCTGATGCTAGAACCAGCCTTAGTAGGAGCCTTTAGGTACAATGTCTGCAGTAAAAGTAGGTATAGGCTTTTCATTCCTGTGCTTTCATGGACAGGATATTCAAAACATAGGAAACATTAATAAATTAAAAATATAACTAAAATGAAGAGGGGTCACTGTTTTCCAGAATAACATTCCCCACCAGGTTTTTTTTAGGTAAACATCAATCAAAACACTCTTTATTCGTAGCACGTGCATATAGAATGGCACTGCGACAATACTGAAACTGTGTGACATCACAGAACACTTAGGTTCATGAAACTATTTACTACAAATACAGGGATTAAAGGTTGATCCAGGATTATGACAACAAGGCTGTTCTTTACTCCTTGATCTCTTAATATGGGATATTCTGAGCACTGAAGATATTATTGGCTGTTGGAATGCCACTTTGAGTAACTGATATTTTCAGCTACACCCTGGCCACATTTAAAATACAAACAGGTGATGTGGATCCTTTCCATTAATAAGAGAATATAATTTGCTGTACATTCAGAGGATAGTTCCTCTTAATTCTGACTAGTTGTGTAAAATTCTTTATAAAGTAACTTTTTCTTTTGCTTTTTCATAAATATATATTGTTGCTTTATTCGCCCTGTACTCTAGCATACAAACAGGGAGGGAAAATTAAAATGCTTGTTTTTTAAATATGTTTACCTGATCTACCCAAAACCTTCCAGGTTTTGCATTGGATTAAAAGTGCAAAAATGCCTAAATAAGATTACTTATTCCTTGGCCGATTAAACAGTAAACATATTTAAAAAACAAGCATTTTAACTTTCTCTCACTATTTGTAAGCAATATGTAAAATAGTCAACTAAATTTAAACTGTATTTAGTTGGTGTGCCACCTTAATATTGGTATGGAACCTCAGTGCTGGTTAAATTTGTGATATAAATTAATAAAAAATAGGATAAGCTCAACTAGAGAATAAGGTTCTCCAGGTTCGCTCTGCGAGGACAACATATCTGAGGGTCATGAGATCTAAATTGCAGACCCTCGAACATGTTAATGAATGTTTGAATAAACTCATTTTGCCCCTTCACCAGAGATCATATAACAGAGTGCTTTGGCATGGGACATTCTATTTAGATTTAAATCTATCTGTAACAAGACTGTTATCGCTATATGTTAACATTTCAGTACAAGTGTGTTCTTGTATTGTGTATGTATTTTGTAGTAATGGTAAATGTGTAATAATATTTTACTATATATTTTCCTTACACAGTTGGTCTTTTGGAGTGTTGACTTGGGAGATATTTACCCTTGGCGGATCTCCATATCCTGGCATTCCGGTGGAAGAATTATTTAAACTGCTTCGAGAAGGACATCGAATGGACAAACCATCAAATTGTACTCATGAGCTGTAAGTATTTGCCCAGTAAACATTCCAGCCAGAATTTGGGAATAACATAATGAGACTTTGTATGATCTGGTAGTTTGCCTAAAACCAGTTATTCAATTTTGTATATAGAAGTTCACATACTGTAGCCATGTTATGTCAGTTAGCAAAAATATATAATTTTAGAGTAATACATAGCTGTTTGTAGTACATAAATCCTATGTTTTTGTTAGTCTCTCTTGTTTTTGGCTGGTGAACACAGCTGGAACAATAGGACACCATTAGATGGGTGAATGAACTATGGTGATAGACCTGACTACATCATAAAATAGATGATACCTTTCCATTGAGAGTCTATGTGAGCCATTACTCAAACAATGCAATTTATTATAGGTACATGTTGATGAGGGAGTGCTGGCACGCTGTGCCATCTCAAAGACCGACATTCAAACAACTAGTGGAACAGTTGGACCGGATTCTTACTGCTGTATCTGAGGAGGTAATGCAATTTTTTTTTTCCCCGGTTAGGGGTTTTTTGTTTTTTATTTAGTTTTCCATAAAAAAGGACTGTTTTAATTCTTCAATTATTAAATTTTTTTTTCTTTTACTTTTCAGTATCTGGACCTGTCTATGCCATTTGAACAGTATTCACCCTCCTGTGAAGACTCTGCAAGCACATGTTCTTCCTCTGATGACTCTGTCTTCACCCATGACCCTGTAGAGGAACCTTCCTGTGTCTTCAATTATCACAATGTTCATACTCACATGGGAACCTGAAAAAGAATAAAACTATGGACTTCAAAAACGGCATCCCCTGTATATTAGTAACCCTAATTTATTGAAGACACCACCAATGTCTAGTTCTATAGACTGGTGAAATAATGTGCTGCTTTTTCTTTTCTGCCTGGGAGGAAAATCGTTAAATGGTGCTGGAATCAAGCTGCCAATCTGCAGGATATAAAGCACTGTGAGCCTCTGATTGGCTTTGTAAGCCATGTCAGATATATTGTCTATAATCCCATGTTGTGGATGTGAAGGACTACAACTATCAGGGATGGACTTGCTGCATCAGTTCCAAGTACTTCAAAACTGAACAGGGTAGTGCTGTGATGCTGGAATCCCTGTACGAATAGGAACCAAGTTTACCTACTTCTTAGACTTTCTGCATTTGTAAAGCCAAACTGCAATCTGGTCTTACAAGTGGCCTAAAAGTGCCTCGAGATATTATATAAAGCTTGTAAATATTTTCTAATAGAACTATTTATGTCCCGTTTACTTAGGTCATTCTAAACATTTTATAAAGAAAAAGTCTTTCAAAAGGTTTTACATGGGCTCAATTAGCAGCCATATAATTTATCTTTTTTTTTTTCTTTTTTTAATTATATAATGTACCTTTTGGACTTGGAAGAATCCATACACCCTGTTGATTCATAAATGCTTTTATACATATAGATATATTTAAAACAGAATATTCTCTTTGCAATTTACCAAACGTTTTACATTTTGTGTCAATTTTATTTTATATATTGTTAAAAAGTTACTTTTAATATAAAGATCTAAATTATATATCAAACGTTTTCTTACGAGTATGATATGTGAATATTTTTATTTTTTCATTCAAATTAAAGCTATATGAATCGATAAAAAGAGGATGGGTGTCAGTGCAGTATTGGCCACATTGTATCATTTCTGAAAAACATCTAATTAGCTATGGTGAATGCATGCTAAGGGCACTTAAAGACACAAAAACAGACCACACCAAAGATGCAAATCTTTTTTTGTGTGTGTTAATGAGTATGCCAAGTTATCATCTTTCTATGTTGCCAAGTAATTTGTTTTGTGTTGAGTAGTTGCTCACAGTGGAATGGTCCATGGAAACTGTATAATAGTAATTGGGTCATTGGTAAATAACTGCTTTAAAGTTAGGGAGTAAAAGATAGTCTGCTTGCTATAGCTTAAATCTGCTTTTCTAAATTAAGACCTATGCATTCTGACTGTAGCTAACCTCATTTGATTTTTTTCTTGGGGGAGGTTGGTACTAAAATTTATTTTGAATGTAGAGTACAGTGTAACAAATTGCATAGATTTGGTAAAGATTGATCAAAATGTTTTGGCTTTGAGGTCAACACACAGATATGGAGCACTGAAGACCTGTTTTAAAAATGCCAGGCTTGGTGATTGATGTATTGCCAGCCATTCTTAGATGGGAGGAGGGGGGCTAGTTACTTGCCGCAGACCCCCATTGTCCATATCTAACACTGTGAAACTACCTGGCAGAACTGTCCTGAAGCAACTGTGTTTCTTTTTTTTCAACAAGTATATTGTTCTATGTCCAGAAGGACAGGCTCAGTAGCCTGGGGTTACTGGCTACACATTATCTAATGCTGGCCCTCCCATGCATCCTAATGAAAGGAGTCTTCCATATACACACACACCTGCTCCCCCACACAAACACACATGCAATTACACTGCAGGGGGATTACAGATTTACCAAACAACAATACTGTGAGTATAAAACACAGCTGAGCTTTGCCTCCAATTTAGAACAGATTTTAGGATCTATGAGCGCTGCCTTCTTTCACAAGGATTTTAGCTACTTGGCCAAAGCATATTTTAAGCCAAAGGAGTTCTTTGTCTTTACTTTAAGGACTGCCCTTACAGTATCAGCAATTAAAAAAGAGCTTTTAGCAACAAAAAGCTCAATTAGTAACAAAACAACACATGCAGTTTTTTTTTGTTTCCTACTTTGTTATTTGCTTGTTGGGTATGATTCAAAATGTTTCAAATCATTAAAGTAGATCTAAACCTCATCAGTACAATGTTTTTTTAATCTTGAACAATCTAATGTAATTTTAAAAGTCGGTTTTAATCCTTTTAAATCTGCAGTTTGTCATTTTTAGAATGGGAAGCTTCTAAACCTTTTGTAGTAAAGGTTATAGATTTTAAAAATATCAAAAATGACATTACAATGAATAATAATACCAACATATTACGCAGCGCTGTACATTAAATACCAATGATCTTTTTGGATATCTGTAAGGGCCACATTTTTCCCCATGATCTACAATCCCTATGTTAAAAGGTCAGAGAAACACTGTGAGGCTGAAGCTAGCCACAGATGTAAAATGTAGTTTGGATATGCATTTTTTTTAACGCAAAATGCATAAATGCATAAACATTCCCTGACCCCGAGACTGCTTAAACACCAGAGCAATATTTTATGTTGGGAGGACAGCAACAGTAATTGGTCATAATGATCATTGCCCAATCACATCAAAAACATCAGCAGACAATCATGTACTTTCTTAAGCCTAAACCCTACTAAATTCATTACTGTTTGTTAATTACAGTCATTAAGGCTGTGCTTAATTACACAAAACTGGGGGGCAGGAGGGAGGATTATGAACCTGAAGACAGAATTGTATACTTCAGCACTGATCTTGATTTAATCCATGTAAAGTCAGTTTTTCTCTCACCCAAAACTATTTTTTTTTTAATTACAATGGTTAAAGTCTGCCACACTGATGCAAATGTCCTACCTTTTGACCTTTTTGTTTTCACCAGGGAGTTCCCTATTAGACTGTGGCACCTTATTTGAGTGACAATGCAGTTGGACTAAGAAAACACAAGCCTATCTAAATTAACCCCAAGCAGAAGTTTAATTAGATGCATACCCCCCACCATACGAGAAGTTCCATTTGCCACAACTTGGCATGATGTATTGATGTATTCTTGGAATAACCAGGGTTTTTTTTCCTAGTCAAATCAAACAATGCAAGGAAATGTATAATGTAAATCACTAGTTCTCAGGCAGTTGGATGTGTATCTCTGGGGGTCTACTGATGGGTACAAGAGGGTTTACATGTTTTTTATTATTATTTTTTCACAATACGTCCATAGTAACCTCAGAGTTTTAACAAATAATAAACCATGTATCAGTATGTGTTTTCTAGTCAAAGGCTAGATTTTTTTTATACTCATAAGTACACCGAAATAATATGCTCACGCAAAGTAGTAAAACCATATTGGAGAAAAACTGGGCTTCCAAAATGTTTGCATTGATCAATTCTGTTTTTCTGTTTTTTTTTTTCTTTTGAACACAGTTAATGCTGCATCTTTTTTTTTTTACTAACTAGACCAATGATGTTTAACTCCAGTCATCAAGGGCCAGGGTCAGCACACATTTTAGATTTTTTCTACCAAACAGCAGGAAATAAGGCATGGTTTACAAAAAGTTAGAAAAAGCTCTATTTCCATACAAATCCTAGCCTATTTGTGGCTACTGAGGACTGGAGCTGGATTGCCCTGTACTAAAAAATCTGTTTGTGTTCATGTTGGGAGACCCATCCAATGGCTAATGTATAGGAAGTTTCTTTTTTTGCTTCAGAGTGTCTAAATAATTTTTGTTGGATTTGGACTACAGTGTTTTTCAATTGTATGTTCAGTTTTGAATATTGTGCTTTAAAGCAAAACAATATGAATAGAATTCAATTGCATTTCTTACAATTCCTGAGTCTCAAGTCCATTGCCTCTTTTTTATTATATACCTCCTTGGTTAAGGGCTCATTTTAGCCCTGGATGTCTTTTAGTAGACGTGTGTCGTGTGTCGCTTCCTTGAACAGGTAATTAGGACTGATGCATGGTATTTAATCCCTCCTAAACTTTCGCTCAGCATTTAAGAAAGGATGATGATGGTGATCAAATTGCAGTAGCCCATAACAAGTAGGGATTATGCTTTCTACACATACCTGTTCCCATTTGTACTGTTTTTGGAACGCACATGAAAAAGCATTTAAAGCTAATACATTTTTACCCTTGAAGTATAATATTCTCCTCAATGTATGGGACAACTGCCTAATATGAAACGATGAATAAGGGGATATGTTTACGTGATTCCTAACTCCTTTTCTTCCAGTGACCAGTTCTTGTACTTTCTTAATTTCACTTTCCAACAGTTTGCAGCTCTCTGATGCCATCTCATACACCAGCTGTCAGTCAGCAGCAAAATGCCAGCTACCAGGGACACAAGTAATAGGATAAATATTTCACTATATTCATATTTACACATTTTGTATCATTGTAGTTTAAATGGGCAAAAAAAATATTCTTTTTAAAAAAAAACACCTTGTGTGTGTATATTACACTTTCAAAATAAATACATTTGATTGTGAAGACATAAAAATAATAAATTTACTGACATTATAGAACATAAATCCTCAGTACCTTACTATGTAAAAAATGTGATACAACTGTGTAGTAACACATGATGTGATCTTCCAAGGCTGAATTTTAAGTTTAAAGTCTGAGATGATGCCACACAACCAAGATGCTTATTTTTTCCCTAGAAATGCCTTGAACATGGATATTCTTTAAAGCGGTATGAGGCTCTGTGTATACGGAGGTAAAGTGAAATAACTATATAGTAACACATGATGTGATCTTTCAAAGCTGTTGTCTACGTTTAAATGTTGAAATGATGTTACAAGATGCTTGTTTATACCCTGGCAATGCCTTGTAGGTCGATATTCTTCAAAGAGGTATGAGACACTGTTTAAAGGGTAGGGAAGGAAGGCATGATGTGTTATAAAGTTTGAGGTTTGCTTTAAGGGGACCTTGAAAACCCTACTAACTCCTAATGATGCATCATCCAGGCCTGAAGAAGACATAAATTCAACAACACTTAAAAAAAATCCTCTGTGACTTTATTGTTCCAATTGCTACCATATTTGAAAATGTAATAAACCTATATGGGCTTATTGTTTCTAAGCATGATCAGTAGTAAGGATATGAAGCTTTGTGTACATTCACAATATAACTAAAAATTAACTCTTGTGAGCATGCGCAGGAGTTCCATCATGCCCAATCAAGGTAGCACAAGGACCAATGAAGATATTGGCATTACCAAGGAGGTGAGTACACCTCTCTACATCTGCTTTAAGTGTTCCTCTTCTCCTAAAATTATTTAAAGGCTTCTATACTAGATTTTCAGCACCCTGTGATTATCTCACATGAAAGTCTAACATTAGTACAGATGTCAGAAGATGTTGTTTAGCGTTCTGCCATGCTTTGATAAAAACTTCTTTCTACTTGTCAGGAATGGTCATGTTTCAGTTTAAAACATACTCTTACTGTTCTCTATATATGTCACTATTTAAAATTAAAATTTAGTTTGGAAACTAAAGTCAAGCCTCTGCTAAATGATGCAAAGCCGAATTAGGCTAACCAAATAAGCAATGAATTACAAGATCAGATTTTTAACATTATGAAAGCTTTCAAACAAAATGCAAATGCCTAATTACAGTTAGGTCCATAAAAATTTGGACACAGACAACTTTTTTCTAATTTTGGTTCTGTACATTACCACAATTAAAATAAAATGTTAATTTCTAATACTTGGTTGAAAACTCTTTGCTAGCAATGACAGCCTGTAGTCTTGAACTCATGGACATCACCAGATGCTGGGTTTCCTCCTTTTTTAATGCTCTGCCAGGTCTTTACTGCAGCAGCTTTCAGTTGCTGTTTGTTTGTGTTCAGATCAGGAGACTGACTTGGCCATTCAAGAATATTCCACTTCTTTGCTTTAATAAACTCCTGGGTTTCTTTGGCTGTATGTTTTGGGTCATTGTCCATCTGAATTATGAAACGCCTCCCAATCAATGTGACTGCATTTAGCTGGATTTGAGCAGACAGTATGTCTCTGAACCACCTCAAATCAACTCCAGGACTTTTATCTACTTAACTGATAATGACATAATAAAGGAATTGCCCACACCAGCCCATGAAATAGCCTTCGATTATCCAATAGTCGATTGTCCAATTATTTTTGAACCCCTGAAATGAAGTGAAAGACCAGTGAATCTAACTAGTTGCTAATAGTCTGTCATGTTTAGTGATGTAACTAGGTTAGGATTTAAATTCTAAAAGGTCTATTTCAGCTGTACTGAACCAGAACCACTCCATCATGACCTTGCAAGTGGCAGTGATGTTGCCATATATGCGTGTTGCTTTCTCTGAGCTAAAAAGCAGCATAACAATGGTATTTTTCTTTTGTAAGCTAACAGTCCTAACAGTCTGCCATGGAGGGCAAACAGGTTTGATTTACAGCATGTGTGACAACCATTGAGGTGACATAGGGCACCAGTCCAGCTCCACCCAGGGATGCCAGGAAGACCACAGAATATGGAAACACTGGTGACATCTTTCCCAGTTTAGGACTATTTTGTATCATGTTTTTTTTTAATGCAGTGGATTGTAAAATTTAGTTAAAGGGGAGCTATAGGTTCTATAATTCTATAATATGCATTTATAGGAATATAGGAATTCTATAATATGCATTTACAAGTCCAAATATAAATTCACCATCTATCTCTCCAACTTTATACCCCTGAGTGCCTTAGCTCAGACCTGTAAAGCAAAACTAACCTTCTAGTTAAATTGTTTATTTTATATTTTTATCAAATAAAGCAACACTCATTTAATGAGGATTTAATGGTGATCTATTGCAGTCTATAATATCATGTACCCAGTCTCCGACTTTCTCCTTAATATGTCAGCAGCCTCAAACTTTCTCTAATGGTAATACATAAAATAAAACATAAGCATTTTCTTACACTAAGTTGACAAGCCAGCAATTAGAAAATGAAACACATAGTTTACATTCTGATATTATATACATTTCCCAAACAGAGTTCTTGTGTAGGAGAGTAGACATAAATAAAGGACAGGATTGTTACATTTCTTTAGCAGGCATGAACTATCCATTGCATGACAAGCTGCAGCAATGGAGTCCTGGCCTGCAATCAGTTGTCATAACAAGCAGCAGACATCAAGATACAACAACTCACTGTCTATATCTTAATCAGACACTTGTTTTAAAACTGGGATTAAGAAAGAGCAGAGCCAACTAACATTCTCGTAAGCTCAGTTTTCGTGCTCTTATTTAGCCACGGGTTTACGATACCTATTATGGTCCTAGCACGAGGGATGAGTGACACATCTGAAGAGGAGAATTGTGCTGTCTTTAGGAGCCAAAGCCTCAAAGTTCAACATTATTTCTGCTTCAGTTTTGCTAACCCCATAAGTACCATTCTATAGTTCTTGCTGAACATTTCTGGGGACACTATGATGTTGAATCAGAATATAGAGAGCAAACAGCTAATACAGTTTACATATACTCAATGCGGAGCCATTTTGCCTGCCAAAAATGTAACTTCTGTCCAGATATCAGATGTACACAGCTCCATTGGCCAATTGAGTTGATGACTTGACTTTTCTCCAGTTAAGAAATACACCGTGCTCACCCCCTGTTCTCAGCTTGTGGTTGGACAGTAAAGAAGCAGATGGATGAGTTTTTGCCTAGAGCTGGGATTTGGATGTAATTGGTAATTTAAAAATTACAACATATAAATAATAAAGGTTTATCAAGGTGATATTTAAAAAAAATTTACCCATATGTTTTATTATGAAAATGTATAATTATGTTATGTCATAATTAGTATAAATACTTTTTTTAAATTGCCTTCCCAAAAAAAGTATGTAACTGTGATTACTGCATGCATTTGCTGTGGTATCATTTCCATAAACTTATGTAATCTTGCAACAATCATCCAGAGTTCCATTCATTTTTCACCAGGATCTTGGATTGATGACAGGAGAATCAGATCATTGCATAAAGTCTTCTCCAGCACATCCCAAAGATTCTCAATGAATCCTGGCGTTGTCACATTGGAATAAGGCTGTGCCATCCAGGAGGCAAAAATCCATTGAGTAAAAAACCTGGTCATTCAGTATAACATCAAGTAGTCAGCAGACCTCATTTTTTGGGCAAATAACATTGCTGAACCTAGACCTGAACAACTGAAGCAACCCCAGATTATTACACTACCCCTACAGGCCTGGGGACTTTTTTTGGCCAGGTAGTATATAACTAAAGGTAAGACTTTTTTTTGAGATTTGGATAGAGTGGTGAAAGGTGAACCCCAAGTCCCCACATTGTTTTATTGTGCATAACGGTGTGTTGGAAGGTACCCTATATGGAACATGTTTACTTTGGAAAGAATGATAGAAAAAGCTGATCTAAAATGTAAAGACAGGAAATGTTCTAAAAACATTCTACGTAGAAACCTTGAAAAGTGAATAACAGTACATAAAGCATCTATGATGTGATTACTTCCATGTTGTAACACACTGTGCTGTTCTGTATAGTATACTATTTAATGTACAGCGCTGCGTAATATGTTGGCGCTAAATAAATCCTTTTTTATAATAAAAATAATATTAATAGCCCATATTGCAAAAGCTCCATGTACAGCAGCAGCAGGACCTACACGGTTAAGGAGATGCAGCAATATTAGGAGCCAGTAACCACAGAGTTCCTGTAGGAGCATCATATTGCACTTTAAACATGTGAAGCTAGGAAAAAACCCTTTATTGGAAAAAAAAAGGAAAGGGAAGCACTCTGGGTATGCCCGTATAAGACATAAATACATTTAAATAAACACAGGGATGTGTTTCTCCCTGCATAAACTAGTTTGTACTTTGCTTGTGACCTGTAAACAGAATGTTGTGCCAAATAATGGGTCCAAATATAGGCAAGTTACAGAAGTCTACAAGGTGAGGGGAAAGCATTGTCTTATCATAGACATGAAATTTTATTATTTTCTGCTATAAAAAGTGGCTGAAAATTTCAGAGAGTTGTTGTCAGGATGACCGTAAAAAGGCATCAAGCTTTCTGAAATGGTTGTAGTTGCCAGCACAGTATTTAAAGTCGCATTCCAGCCATGCTGGAAACCACAGGCTTATACTGTTCATACTCTCATATTATCTCTATGGCTGCATAACTAGTGATTTATTCACACTTCATTCCATTCATATTTGTTTAGTACATGTCGCATTAAAAAAGGGATTGTATTCAAAATGGGAAAATGTCCTCACAGGTATGGTACGAATAAAATAACATAATTGTTTGATTATTGGAACTTCATTTGAAAACATTTACACAACTCTTTAAAAAAGTAATACATCATAATAGGTTCATATGCATGGTCCCATTCCATATCTGTTTCTTTTTTCTTCTGCAAGATGCAATACTGTGCCATGATTTTGCTTACTCTTTCTGCCATTAGGCCACTTTGAACTAAAGTTGTGTATTTCACCTTTAAAAAATGAAAATGTTATAATTTGAAAAAAAATGAAAAGGTGCCATTGTTTAAGCTCACTTGATTTTATATGATGGTGATCTATGTGTGGGTATTTGATTAGAAGAGGTTATTTTACAATAACAATACATTATTACTTCCTGCACAGAAATCCATCAAATGTGTACAGCCCTGTCACTGATAAACTCATTTTAACCTAAATGGCTGATTAGTTTATCTTAGGACAATAGGCAAACATTCACATTAAATACAATGGAAAATATCTCAGTTTCTGTAATGATATGGGGACTTTAACATTCATAATTGTGAATGTTATCAGGAGCTATTTTACACAGATTTTAATTTAATAATTGCTTGTTATTTACAAACAGTAAATACATTATAATAAATGATATGTTGCTTTATATTGTTGATATCTCAACTGGCTATGCACTTATAAATTGTTAGCTACGGCTTTTTGGTAGATATATAGGAGCCAGTGTCCTCATTGAAGTCAATTGGAGCTTTCTAAAAATGTTAACAGCACATGGCAAGAATGACCATCCCGGGTATTGGGAACTAAAAATAAAAACTGAAAAAAAAACAGCTAAACATTGTAGATGCCAGTAAAACAACATTCAATCCTTTTGTTTGCGAATGTCTAACAGCAGCCCATAAAAAGTCATACACAAGACACTTTTAGCCACTTTTGATCGAAAAGGAATGAAAGATGCAATTGACCTGGACTATAAACTGACACCAATACAAATGTTTTGAAATAAAATTGATTACAACCAGAAAAACTATGGCAATGTCATTTTAAGTAATCAAATATATCTCTGAACTTGCTAATAATAATGCCAATTTTCAAAACGTACACCCCCTTCTTTGTATGTAAGATTCCTGAAATTATAGCTTAACATACCTTCCATCTTTAGGAAATAGGACTCAAAAACATATGAATGATACAACCCCTTCCATGATTCCATTTTATAGACCATAGGACATGAATATGCAAAACAAATTGTGTACAGGCAATTGCTTATCAGATAAGCAAATAATACATTTTTGGAGGTGTAAATGGGAATCTGAAAAAGGGACAGCTAAGGGGAAAAGGGACGGAGTTATGGTCCCTCCAAATCAGGGACAGTTTGGAATTAAGGCTGAATGCGATCGCCCATGTCCATTAAAGCTACCTTTATATCAGTTTTACCAGGCCTAACAATATAAATGTTTTAACTATATTATAAATATGGGTACCATGAGTCTTTGTGCTACTTAAGTGCTACTTAAATCAATGACTATAGCTACGTACACACTTCCAATTATTATCGTCGGAAAACGAACGACGAACGTTCCTGCACGATATACACGAACGATCGTATAGCACCGATCCTGCACATAGAGTTAACGACACGATCGTTCGTAGATATTGTACACACAATAGATACGTTCGTTTAAGCGATAGAGGAACTATGTGCACGACAGGAAAGTGAACGGACGTTCGTTCATCACGCATGCTCTGAACATGGACGATCAACGAACGACCGTACACACGAACGATGTTCAACGATCGTCGTCCAATCCGATCCGCCGGTCCGGTCGTTCGTTTCCAGCGACTTTCCTCGTTCGTCGGCGTCGTTGGTTACTTTTTTACGAACGATTTTTTGCCCAATCGATCGTTCGTCGTTCGATTGGAACGATAAAAATTGGAAGTGTGTACGCACCTTATGGGTCACAGGAAGGAAAGCTATGATGACTTTGTTTTAGAAACATCATTGTCCTTTTGAATCATTGGAACTCTCATCAACATCCATTTACGTTTCTTGGGTATATTATTGCCAGGCCGTAACTATTTCACTAATTTAAATCCATGTTATTTTTTGGATTTTATAAATAACACTTTTTGTGTAGTGCTAATTTATGCTGACATGAAGACCTAGACGTGTTTTAACTATAGGTTTGTGCAACAAAAACTGTTTCAAACCACATAGCATAAAATGTAAAGTATGTTCATTCTCTTTATTCGTGATACTGTAATAACTATACATGTTCTGAAAGAACAAGTAGCTTAAAAATTGATACTGATGACAATCTGTAGATTGTTGGGTTGTCCGAGGGCAGGATGATTTGCTGAATTAGTATATCTCTTTATCACACTGATATTGTGTTGGAAAGTTTTCATTTCAAGTAGACATCAACTGTTCCTTTTGTATATGGTAAGTATAATAAAAACCCCAACTATAGGTTGGCCATGTTGAGAAGATCACTATTACTTGATCGTGATTAAATATCCTGCAGTTTATGTGAAAAATTAATCATTACAAGTTCCAAAAATATCTGAAAATGATTGATTTGCTTTAGGGGGGGGGAGTAGATACTGCAGTACTAATACACTACTGCACTGTGAGATCTAACAGGGAGACACTTCTCAGGCTTTCCATTACCCCAAATTTGGCTCAATGTAATCACATCTGTAAACTATAAAGATTAAATCCCTATTATATCAATTTAAAAGCTTTGTATGAATCTAATTTACCATATTCCCGGTGTTTTAATGTCCATATGAGATTTCTAATTTTTCTAAAGTTAATTTAATGTCAAATCAAAAACACAGGTCAATCACACGCCATCTGCTTAGTACTATGTTTTTGTTTATGCTGGACATACCAGATGTCAGATCCGCTTGCAAAAATTCCCCAGGGCTGGTGTGATAACCTAGTAAGTGTGTATCTATGACTGCCAGGCTACAATGATACCAGCACTGCTTATATATTCCCTCTAACCCTGGTAATGGAATGATAGACCACTAAGGAGAACATATTAGAAAAATTAGGAGTATTGGGGTAGAAAATTGGCCCTGTGGTAAAAATAGCAGGTGTGCATTTGGCAGCGTATCCGTGTAAGTGTGTTTGCAACAACACATTTTAGTACCAGTGATACATTTTTATTGGTCCAAGCAGTACTGATGCACAAAGGTTAAGCAAAACGTCAAGAAAAGTTATTATTGGTTAGTTAGTTATTATTTGTTAGTGCAAATACAAAAAGGGTTTGCATAGACCATGTGTCAGTATTTGATAACACTAAAATACTGATTTCTCTTACTCACTTCTGGTGGCAATGAAAAAAGGATGCTCTATCAATTAGCCCTCTGTGTAAAAATAAATAATGGGGCTGTGGATATTTTTGCTAACATGTAAGTTCAGGGATTTTTCAAGTCACCATTTGGGGGAAGCTTGAACCAGATTGTGTTCAAAAACTTATCTGAAAAGGGGACAGAAATCTGAAATGAAAGAAGATGATATGAGTCTGTAAAGTACGCTTTACCAGGTACATAGAGCTCTTCAATATTCTATGCTCTAGTATATGTGGTAAACCCTAACAATAAACATCTCCTATTTTCCCTATGGCTTGATAAATAAAGTATTACAAGTTTTTTATATATGTGTTTCATAAATGCAGAGGAATGTCACTTCAGAAATCTTGTGAGCTAAAAAAAAACTTCATGTGCATTATGTCTGAGTTGCACTGTTATCTGTCAGCTTCATTCACGTGGCATAGCCACAGATCTCTCTAACCCCATCCCCCATTCCCGGGCTTCACTTATATTGCAAATCTTGCCTCCCTTAGTGTCTGTATCCTCCTACGTTATTGGCTGGTGCCTGACCCTTTTTTTTTTGGTCATGTTTTCCCTTAAATTGGCAGTTAATGTTCGTGCCTCCTTAGTGCCTTGTTTGGCAGTTAGTGTCTGTAGCTTCATAATATTGGATGTTTCTTTGGCCCCAACACATTGGTGGTCAGTGTCTGTGTCCCCTGTGCAATGGTGGTCAATGGCTTTGCTCTTCATTGTTGATTGGTGTCTGCCTACCCCTTGCATTTGTGCTCAGTGTCTCTGCTCCCCTTAAATTTGTTGTGTCGGTGTGGCCTCATTTATATTGGTGGTGAGTGTCTGCTTCTCTTCATTGTCAGTTAGTATCTGTGCCATCCCTTGCATTGATGTGTGATTGTCTGTGGTGGTTAGTGTCTGTGGCTTCAAAATATTGATGGCCAATGTCTGTGTCCCCTTTACAATAGTGGTCAGTGTGTGTGTCCATTATTGATTGGTGTCTTCCCCTTCCATTTGTTGTCTGTGCCTTCTTACATTGGTGTCAGTCTGTGCCACCCAGCCCCTCACATTGGTGGTCAGTGTCTGTGCCCACAGATGAAACTCAACACTTCTTCTTACAGAGTATGCTGGCTTGCTTGCTCCTTGCCAAGTACTGCTGCCTTTCAAGTTTTCAGTTGTAGCACTCCCTGGTTCTTGCACTTCTCCTCTGAGCTCCTGGTTCCAGGTCCTTCCAGCTATACGTGCTCCCTTACCATCAAGACCACACTTTTGGGTGACAATTTGGCAAGTCACAACCTTACTTTCCTACCATGTCACTGGACAATCAAAATGGCAAGGCATAACTTGGGGCTGGTTGTAGGCTCCTGACATGTACTTTTTTGGCACAGCAGCAAACATTAGCAATATTTGGGCTCAGGTGCTAATGCCACCTCTGCACCCCATGTTCCTATGTCACTGCTTTGCTCACTGGTCTCTCAGTGGACCACTATGTTATGGGGATGAGGAGAGAAAAAGTTTTTTTTTAGTCCTAAAATACTTCCTAACCTAGCGTGACAACACTGCTCCTCTATACATACAATATTTGGACAGAATATTATCACCCCAGCACTAGAAAAAAAAAACCAATACAGTTTCTGCATCTCAGGACCAATAAAGTGCAATTTATTACATTTTTTGTTCTTGGTTTCTACGCTTTAAATGTACTCCTTACACATTCAAATTGGGAGTCTGTGAGAAGGAACAATGCTATCCCATTTCTAGTGTCCTGATTTCGTATATGATGCAGCTTATCTCCTGACTCTTGTCTGTCTTTTGATCTGGGCTTTTACTTCTACTTTTAAGCTATCATACTTCATGCATGATCCTGATCCACTTGTCTTGACCTTGGCTAGTCGTAGCATGTTTGAACCTGATCTTCTTATCATCCCTCAGCATACAAACTGATCTATCTGGCCTTTTGGTCAGTGTATAAGCACTCTGTCTCGCCTCCAGGCGTCATTGTGCAAATGCCAACAATCTACATGCATTTTGTAGTTTCCTCTAATATCTAACTGGTATTTTGAAAAAAATCAAAATATTTATACCTAAATGGGGATGAGGCATCATCATAAACTGATTCAAGACAAGGTTTATTACCACCAAAAAGTACTGAATTTTTTTTCATATTCCCATGTTTTAAATGGCAGATACATGTGTACAAATTGGATTTAGAGTTCCAGTGCGTGGCCAATGCACCCATGCTCATAATAGCTGGGTAGGCTCCAAGCTCAGCAAACAAGATGCAAACACTGTTCTTTCAATGTTTAGGAGTCTGTATAGTAAGGGCTTAATAGGTAACCCTGCCCAAAACAGAATCCCCCATTTAGGGTAGAGTACAAACCAAGCTGATTAGCAAGGTTCTTGTTTTTACTATCCTTTCCCACCAGAAAGACAGGTTAGGGATTGGTAGGCAGAGGTAGGGCATGGGTTAAAGTGATATAAAGAATAAGGATGTAGGTGGGAGGTCACTTTTTTAAGTTTAAGAGGAAAAGTTCCCACCCTCCTGTCACCTTTTCTGGGAAGGTAGTTGAGTGGCGGTTGAGGTCCTCGAGGGTAGTCTGATTTGGTGGTGGTATAAGTGGGGGTTGGGAGATCCATCTGTGGTGTGGAGACTCCAGAATGGTGAGAAGAGGAGTTTACGTTAAAAACAGGGTTGGGGATGGGCTGCGAGCAGTGATGATATTGTTCCCGAGCTGGGTGTTAAGGTGGCTTGGTGCAAAAATATCCGATTGATGAGGATCCCAAGTAGTAGTGTGGGCCTTCAAGAACCAGCAACCAGAAAGGTGTAAAAAGGCAGTGTTTTTGGGCAATAATAAAGGGGATTGTTATTGTATGTTTGTAGATTATTGGGATGTTATTTATGCTATTATATATGGTAATTATTGTTATGAGTATTACGTTTATTAAAAAAAGGTTAATAAATGGCCATTTAACCACAAAAAGGATTGGCATGTTTTATGGGGATTATGAAAGTTAAATGGGGGTAACGAGGAGTCTGCGGGTCTGTGGCATCCCAGAGTCATGTATTCCTGTGTAGTATACTCTATAGCAGTCACCAGAGCAGATTAGGCAGATGACTACACATCTCTCTCTATTTTAGGAACAGTGGTTCTTTAATGGTCTAAATACAGTAAATTTTTCCACTGAAATCTTTGTTTATAAACAAATAACTTTTTTGTTTAACTAATTCTTAATGAAAGTTACCTCTAAACTCTAGATTACTGAGTTTAGAGCAAGCAGTAAATAGATGCTGGTATATGTTGTGATGTTAATCATTAGGAAAAAGTGGAACTAGAATCACTTTAGATATGTGGAGTGATAGTAAAAAAAATTGAGACAGGTTTAGGTAGGTTGTGCAGAGATAAAGGAAAAGCACATATAGTCAGATTCAATAAAACTGTGCAGAGAAAGAATACAAAAAAATACACAGCAAACTACACAATGAACTATCCAACCTCTGCAGATATTCAACCAGTCAGATGGGTCAAATAATTGCTCCTCCTGCTGCACACAATGATTCTTCCATAAGGCATATATCCTGTAGAACCGTGGTCCCCAACCTTTTGGATGTCGCATGTGTAGGGAGCCGTGTGTCACTCGAAGGGGAAGAAACTTCCCCCAGAGTGATTTCATGATGCCAGAACCTGCCCTCTTCCATCGTTGGTGTGAGCCTGTGATAGAGACACAACCAGAGACACAACCAGAGACACAACCCGCCCACCATCTTGACCCTGCGATGCCTATGGGAGATATGGTCCGCGGGGTCCTTCTCCTGACCCCACTGGGGGGTGCACCAGCCATGGCCATGGACCACCAAAATGTTCTCGCGGACCAGCAGTGTAGTCATTCACTGAGTAAGTCTTCGTGCTCTCGCGGCCCAGCTGTCAGATGGCTGCGGCTGGGGGTTGGGGACCCACACTGTAGTGGGTCCAGTTGTAGTGGGTCCAGGTTAAACAGCTGGAAATGTGGAGTACATGCAGACGCTGCGGGACAGCAAGGTCACCAGAAAAAATAGTCTAGTGTCCATTTCTTTATAGGACTAATATTGTTTTGTAAGTGCTATAGGGTCATATTAATGTTTATCACTACCTTAAAGGGTTTGCCTGTCCAACCGTAAAATTTTAGTTTTAGGTAAACCCCAGTGAGTTTTTAGCTAGTTACAGTATATGTCTTGTGTACTCAAGCAGCAACATTTGCCTCTTGGCTCTGTCCCTGTCCACTCGGGATTTGTGAATGTTCTTTCCCCACTTATGAATGTTTCAATTGTTGCAAAAGAGTCCTTAAGAAACTGTCAGGTGGCTTAACTCTCCACCATCAACCGAGAATAAAAAAAATATTAGTTTTGGGTGTACTGACCCTTTAATGCATGCCTTGTTCTATCCTTAGAAACATCCTAAATGATCATGTTTCTAAAAACAGCAGTTGTTAATAATTTGAATTTGCTAAATTTACTAATTTGTGTGCACAACTTAATTGGAAAGGTTTGTGCCTAGAAAATTCAACAACTGACAGGTAGATTAGTTGCTACTTTTAATGTTAACATGTTTATTCTGCGAAAAGTCAGTAAACATTCACTAAGCACTATCTTTAGTGAGCAGAGTGGGAATTTGTCAATCTCAATCATTATTTACTTATTATTATCTCATGGTTTGTGATTCCATCTGCTAGAGCAGAACTGCTAAGTTGCCATCCCACTGCAAGTAATAAAAGCAACAGTGTAAATTAACTAGAATTCTTTATTTTAAAAGCATGTAAAGGTTTTTAATTGAACAGGATTGTTCTGTTTATTACATATGTCAAAAAGTCATCAGTATAATTCGAGTTCTCATTTTCTCTCCTCTGATATGTATAACTCTATAATTACACAACACATAACCTTGACCAGGCATTTTTTCCTAGAATTAGCTGACAGGCAGATAATTTGTCTGAGTCCTGATGCAACACACACAGTGCTTTGTACGTGAATATTCTCTTATCCCAATGACATACATATGACATCAGTGCGTGTGATGTCACACATCAGTATGGTGAAAAGCCATAGGAAATCCAAATTAGCAATGAATGAGATGACGTGCAGGTACTCAAAAAGTTCAAACAGCAATAGCATTCACTAAATGCCCATTTTACTGGGAAAAACTGTATTTACAATTATAAATCCTGTTTTCTTTTGAGAACTATAACATACATATATTTTTTCAAGATACAAAATATCCCTTCATTTAGGAAAAAGATGAACTGAGCTACATTTTCCTTTAACGTAAATGGAAACCAAAATGATGACTGTGTGTTTTACTTTTTGTTGGCTTGCCCAGAACAATTTGCTCCTGTGGAAAAATCTACGTATGCATTGAAAGCTGGTTAATGTATATTCTTCTGCCGTTTAGTCGTCTATAAATCAAAAACCACTGTGATACAACTTAGGCTTTCAACATTTGGCAGTTGATGTATTAAAATCAGCAAATGCAATAGCATTTAGCAATGTAACAAAGGAAGAATAAACAGTTTCCCCAAATAATGCAGTAACACATGGGGACCAGAGATGACACTCCCAGAAGGGTTGGTATCTTCAAGTGGATTCTCTTCATTAGTGGAAGAAGTAAGGACTGACTGTTTTGCAGAGATACTCCATATTTAAGGTTAGGGCTTAGCAACTGACTCACCCTAAATATTCTAAGGACATTTGCCAACTGGCACTGCTGAACTTTATTTCTGAATTTTCTTTTATGACCTGCTTGATCTATGCAAGTCAATCAGAAAGTCAGCCAGACAACTAGCATTTTTCAGGGAGGTCAGCAATGACGTCTCTTATTTTACATTCTGGACAGGCATCTTTTATATATATATTCAACATAGGGGCTTTTATTGTTTGTCTATTTCCTTCTGATCCAGAACAAGCATGAGTTTATCAAAGAAAATGAAACAAGGATTAGGATGACAATTCCAATGTAGTAGCTTCAAAAGCAAGACAAATCATATTGTATATGCATAAAAAGTTTACTAATTGTAGACAGTTTCTGATCTAGCTCCAACCCTTCCCCACGCAAAAAAAATTATTGGCTGGAGTTATACTTTGTTCTAATCCTTCCCCACTGTATAAAAAACATTGGCTGGAGTTATACTTTGTTTTAACCCTTCCCCACTCTATAAAAAAAACATTGGCTGGAGTTATACTTTATTTTAACCCTTCCCCACTCTATAAAAGAAGCATTGGCTGGAGTTATACATTATTCCTTACATTGGAACTAAGACAGCTGACATAAAGGTTTGTCTCACTATAATAGCTCTGTTCGCACGTTAGGCACGTAGAGATATATTGCTATACTTTGAAGTTACATATTTTATTATTCTTTATCTATATTTTTATCTTGATTATCCTCCTAGTCATTATGAGTCTTGTATAAATTTAAAACTAAACTCCCTGGCCTTACTTTTAGTCTTGCACAGTTGTATAGGGTTCACTCCTGTACTGAAATTGCTTGGTTTGATTTCACTGCTTACTATGAGCATTTTACAGTGTGCATTAAAAGCTGCAGCAAGTCAGATAGAGCATGCCTAACTTCCTGGCTGGATGACATGCAACATCATCAACCCTTTACTTTGTATATAAACTGTTCCTGCCCCTTCCATTTATTTTATTGTATTTCTGTTCATTTCTGTTCACAGCTTACTTTAGGTCCTTAGTGAGATCTTTTCAGCTAGCCATGTATAGCACCCTGTATTCCCCTCCCACTTGTCATGGTATGCGTGCATTGCACAGAGAGACACAGTGTAAAAAATTGAGCTTGGAAAACAGAAATTTTTATTTAAAAATGTATAATATATTATTCACATTAATATACAAAAATGTATAATAATATGAATAAAATTCAGCCTTAACTTACTAATGGTAAATAATATTACTATTTCCTTCTTCTCTTTTAACAGAACATGCCTAAAATTCACATCTGTCTTTAATAGATGCTTGGAAATGTTTTTACTTTTTTGTTCTTAAGGAACTTTAATAAAGAAGTAAAGAAATATTATTTGGGGTAAAGTTCCACCATGGCACATTGTAAAAAAAGTTACCACTAATGTCACACTTTAACAAAAGAATGTGTTTTTAATATTTTAGTCATGCTTGCAAACAATCCAAAAAATGGATGCAGCAGTTTTACAATGTATACCACTAAAGTAGAACCCTAATTAAAACATTCTTTTTAATTTGGATGAAATGGATAAGAGCTACAACCCGCTCTAGAATTTAGAGATTACATGTAATTTTAATGGGGCAAAACTATACTACCCAAGATTTGCCCTGCTATGTTGCAAGTAGAGAGTCCATTTATTTCTCTGGTTGACACTTGCATAGGTACAGTTTTGCCAAGATGTCAGCACCCGGTGTTATTGAGTTTATATATCAGAGCAGCCTAACCCAGGAGGGAACTATGATTTGTGTTAGTAGGGCCAGCCCAAGGTTAAGGCAGAAGAGGTGTTCATATTTGGTGCATCAGCAGGAGTGAGCAGCAAACAGGCGCAGGATCTGCAGCCTACACTGATGAAAAAGTTCACACTGGCCTTTCAGGTGTGTGTCAATGCCACAATAACTGCAATAACAAGCTGTCTGGCAACTTCCCCTTCCTGGTTGTACGTGTCCCTCCTGGATGTCCAGGAGCTTCAAAGCTGGTGTATGGATGATGAGTGTCACAAGATCATCAAGAACATCTATTCATTGATATTACCCTGGATGCCAAGAACCCAGAAGTACCCATTACTAAATTCCTGGCTGTTAAACAACGGCCAGTTTGTGCTTGAAAAAATTCAACAGAATGCGGATATAACATTAAGATCTAATAGACACTTGATGTTCCTTAAAGAGGATTAGTTACTTGCCTATTACTATCTCACAGGAGGCTTGTCAACCCCCTTGTGATAGCAAAAAGTAAAATAAAAAAATAGAATTTAAAAGTTTTAAAGAAATAAAAGTTTAATAAAATAAAAAAAATACAATTGCCCCACACATTCTAGATATCGCAGACACACTGAGGTGAGTCATTAACAACCAAAATTTAATTCTACAGGGTCCCTGGTTTCAAAAAATAAAATATGTTTAGAATTACATTTTTTGTCATTTCTAAATTAACAAGTAAACCTTTGGTTCAGTACTGAGGGGTGTTTGCACTATCAGCATTAGGTAGTGAAGTGGTTAAGGTTTTTACAAGGTGATTTTCACATATATGTTACTGATAAATCCAGGGTCAGGAAAGGAAGTGCCTTGACCCCATCCAACATCTTATCTTAACTCATTCACTAGTATATATCCTGATTAACCTATGAAACTTTACACATGCTATTCTTTCGTTCATAAATACATAAACCACTATCATTCCATACTATGTCTTCTCAAGTGTATTACTGATCATCAGTGAAATTGGCCTAATTTATTAAGTTTACCAGTGGTTGTCAGTTGCTGTCTGAAGATAAAATAGGTTCCTGTGGGTAACTGTACCTAATATGGTTTTTGGAATGGGAACTTTTCAATTATTTATATATATATATATATATATATATATATATATATATATATGGGCTCTCACATATTTCTATTATACACATAGAAGCCATACAGGTTACCTTCTCCCATCCAAACTGTATTTGGTTGGACAGTAAAACACAACAGACTAAAATGGTGATTATTCTGCTTTTTCTTCCTTGTCAGTATAGAGTCATGCAGAACACAGAAATTGCCCCAAGCGTTGCACTCCCTCCTCAAGTCTTAACGCTGCTGTGCGTGGGATGGAAGCTAGAAATTAAGTCAAACTCAAATAATTACATTAGTATAATTTTAAATGTAGCTTTTTGTATAACTGTGTGCAGCTTTATATTTGGATGACTTTTAAAGTAGGCTCAGATTATTTGGTCAAGAATTCGAGCTTGTCATTTATTTTTACTCTATGCCAGTGAGTATATATAGAGCTACCAGGACCACTATAACATTATAGATATGGTATAGAAATGGTACCAATCAGCACGTAAAACGACAGATCAAAGTATTTACTGTACAAATATCTACTAATAACATAATGCAAATGCTACATGAGAATGGTGACAAATTTTATGTATATTATTGTTATTATTATTATTATTATTATTAATAAACAGGATTTATATAGCGCCAACATATTATGCAGCGCTGTACATTAAATCGTATACTATACAAAACAGCACAGTGTGTTACATCATGGAAGTAATCACTTTCATAGCAAGAATGTAGGAGGCAACAAAAGCAAAATGGTGACGACTGACAAATGCTGCTCAGTGTTCCAGCCCATTAAATAAATCTACTTTAAACACAGGAATGTAGATATGATAACTTTGCAGGTGTGATTGATCATGTTTTAGCTGCCCAAGCCTGCAGGTCTAATGATGAATTTAGCATGATATCTAAGCAACCTGGGGCCAAAGAAAGCTGACTGGTTTCACAAACTGATGTTTTAATAGCCCTGGAATCATGTTTTTTCTCTTTCTTCAGTCTATTTGCTACCCATTTAGACCTCCCTGCTTTTGTTCATTGGCGGAGGACCACTTGTGTAATTAGGAAGGATATGTCCAATCATAACATTGTGCAATAAGTGCTATGATTTTAAAGACTTCAAAATCTATATTGAGAACCAATGATTGATGCTACTGCATGTGTTTCAAACCTAAAGTCTAGGTATTACCAAAATTTAATGCCAAACTTCCAGCTTCCTCTATAGAGCATGTTATTATTTTTCATCACTTTAACATATTATATATATTATATATATATTATAATATATATATATATATATATATTATAATTTCCTGGTGGCATCCTTACCAGGTTTGTATAATTCTTGCAGGGGCAACTGCTGAAAGATCAGATCCTATTGACACAGCATGTATCCAAAAGAGTATTTTCCTTGTGCACAGTGTGTGGGCAGACTCCTAGGATTCAAGGTAGCAGCATTATTGTGATATAAAAGAAAACAATGCATGCAGAGGAAAAAAGAAATACTCAGAGTTTTTTTTAATAATATTTTGCTCAGAAATACACTTCAATATTATTATTTGCCCCCTTATATACTGTTTGCCCCCTCTTCCTCCTCCTCCTATGTAACCCACAAACTCATTTTGATGGCGCTCTGTATTGTTGTAGGCCTGATGTCTTCTCGTAGCTGTAGTCCTGAATTGTAAGGGAGGACACTGAGTGCTATATGGAGCCTTGCAGAAAAATGTTTTGCACACATGTTGGTAAATAATTTATGGTTTCTACAGAACTTTCACCTACTTTATATTTTAGGAGCTAAAACAAGAATGAAGCATTATTTCTTATTATCATATGTGAACTTGCATTTAGCATTCTTAGCATTTAACACTTGCACTGTTGTGGTGCCCCACTGCAAGGGTACTTTTTAATTATCCCTGGAGTTCAGCTTTAAGACTATATTGAAGCATATAATTGAATAATATATATTAGCATGAGCAGTTCTATCTAGGAACAAATTAAATCAGTCTTTTTTATTTGTAGAAAGCCATGACAAGGGTAGCCACATAATTTTACTATTATTATTATTATATTAATAAAATGATGGTGCCTGGAGTCAGACTTTAAATGTTTATTTCTAATTTTGTTTTAGAAGAAGTAAAAAAATGATAATAAGATAAAACATAAAAACAGTTTCCCTTTATATGTGAAGTTCTCTTAAACTGCTAGGAAGCAGTTAATTATATTGTGACTATAACCCAGTAAAGGATGTTACATTGAATTATGCAAAGAATAAATTACTGACAAAACCATTTTCCCAATGCAATGAAAGGGGATGCCCAGGTGTTTGATAAACATTTCTGCTTTATACACCAGCAGATGGTGTGGTTATGGAAACACTTGTAACAACATAAATCCAAGAGACAGTCTGTAAACAGAGAAGCGGATATTTTGTGATGTGGCTTCATGGGGGTTTAGCCTTACTTCCTAATCAAATCAATAGGCTGACAATGAGATGGACAACAGAACACCTTTGTATTGAATGTGCTGCTACATAAGATACACTGTCAGCAAATTATAAATGATATTTATTTTTTCCATAGTTACTACTAGATAAACAAGCTTAACTGAAATAATCTTGCTATTACATATGATTTGTAAAGAAAACACTTAAAACTGACCAAAACTCAAAAAGTTACCAGGAGGTTGTTCTAACTGAAGTCCAATGTTTTTTTTTGGCAAAAAATATTCCTGGTTCCTGTTTTTTTTTTAATTTTTGCTTTAGGTCTACACTGTACAGCACATGCGCTGTGTAACGTGGATTTAGAGTATGTGTGCGGCACCACCAATGTAACTCCTGCACATACCAATGTACAATGGCAAAAGAGGATCGCTATCTTTTCAGAAGCTTGCAGTAGAGGCGGTAGCAAAGACGGCACCTGCCACAGATGCAGCGATGACAGGTCATAAGCTGATCACAGCAGAAGCTCACCACCCACGATTGTGTTTAGTTTCTCATTAGGTACAACAACGTTAACCAGTACTGGACATTTTACCTTAAAGGTGCACTAAAACCTGGGGCCACAACTTATAAAAAGCTAAACATGTTAGGTATACAAATGTGACTAATATTGAAAGTATTTCTGATGACAGAAGGCTAAAAAGAAAATCTGCTATTAAGAATATATGTTTTTCTCTTTCATTATAAAAAGTATTAGTATTTACTTAAGCATGCATTATGCATGTTACTTTGCAAAAGCTTTGGATACTCCATAATCTTTATACAAATAGACTAATTACATTATTGATGTGAAGTTCTTCCAGTTTATAGAATCTACAATTGGCTTTTAAGTAAACCTCTAAGCAAGACAAAGTAACACAAGTAACCTCTCGCGTATGCCATTCATGTTTTGGTGTCCTAATGTGCCATAAAGTGTGTGGACAATAAAAATAAACACCATGTGAATGAAAACACCATATGTCCGCATTACTGGATCAAATTTGTATCTTAAACCCAAACTCTGGTATTCACTTTTTTTAAATATTCCCCACTGGTGTCAGTGGGAGTCATGGAGGGGATCTGACAAAGAACCTGGAGAAAGGCTATAACATAACATAACTCTTTTGCTTTCATTAAGAACCTCATGTTGGCTAAAGCGTGTTCAGATAGCTTAGATCAGTCCAGTACTAAATACTGTCATTGGCGGTTGATAAAAAAAAAGAAAAAAACCTTATTTTGCTTTTGCCGAGGCATAAAACTGGTGTACTGCCCTGATGATTGTGTTAGTACAATTTAATCTATGATCCAGGCTGCAATGTAAAAGTGTTAGTTTTATTAGGTGTGGTTTAGCAGTCACTTTGCTATAACTATCTATTTATTCATCCATCCATCTACCTATTTGTGCCAGACCCAGCATCATCCAATTTAATCAGGTTTAAAGTGGCAAATGAGAGCTTTGGGAGGTGGGGGGATAATGGGTAAAGGGTAAACCCTCTTACAGTAATGGACAGTAGTGTATGGTTACTCTCAGCTCGCTACTTGATCAAAATAGAAAAAGAAGATGACATGCTTAAAGTGCTCTCTTTTCTGGGAATTAGCACTTCATTAAAGATTTTTACAAAATATAAAAATGATAATTACATTCCTCTCACAGTTGTTAACTGGGTGGTCAGTCATGTTAGAAAAGCAACCTACAATGAACACAACATTTTATTTTACTGTTGGTTAATGTGAGCCTCGAATGGCTGGCAGGTTTAGTTGATTGTAATCAGCAATGTGAAGATAAATCTACATTATACATGTTAGCCAGATGAATTTGCACTGATCATTAAGCATCATGTTTTCCACAAAAGGGTCACAAACAGCAGTATAAACCTGGTTGGGGTAAAACCCCATCTTCCTCTACCCAAAGCTATACAATATTTTTAGCATACTAAAAAAAATCCTAGTACAATTGTTTAAGCATTTAACTGTTATCAGTCATCTGAGTAATTTTTGCTTTGCTACCAATTCTTTGTCCATGCTAACCAAACAAAACAGCAGAGAAGTATGTGTAGCTGGTGGGACTGTCATTTGATTAAAACTGTTGCTTTCTTTTATCCTAAATGAATCACAGATGCAGTTTAGGATGGATATATATATATATATATATATATATATATATATACATTAGATGATGTTGTTCAATACATCTGAAAATATTTTGTGGGTTGACCTTGACTAGCACAGGCACTCCAAGGCCAAAAAGTCCTCAATCCAGAACTGGTAATGCCAAATGTGTCCGAAATTGTGCATATTTTGCCTCAAATTGTCTTTAGAATGATCGGATTATCATCCAATGCCTTCAGGTACCATTGAAGTAAATGTACCGTATTTTTCGGACCATTAGACGCTCCGGACTATAAGACGCACCAGGTTTTCCGCACGGGAAAACAAGAAAAAAAAATTCATTTGATTTCCCCTGAGATCCAGCGTGCGGCACTTGTGCCCGCCCATGAAGGCGCCCCACTTTAGGGGGAAAAAAAGTGCGTCTTATGGTCCGAAAAATACGGTATATCATCACTTTGATCATTACGTCTGATCTCCTCCAGCCTACTGCAGCCCCATACTGTCTGTATGCAATGGTTCCAGCATAAATTGCATGTCATTGCTTAGAACCAGCTTCCCAAAGGGGGCAACACCAAAACTCACTTGCATAATAAACATTAACACAACCTCTTGTGTTTCTTTAGAAGAACATGTGATAGAGTGACAATACAGTAGCAAATTTGGGAGGCAGAGCATGGTCACTCAGAACAGTAAGTGTCTGAAAATGAATCTTCTTGGCAGAATCACTGAGTTTTTTTTTTTAAAGGTTGTACATTTAAAAAAGATTAAAAATCATTTTTGAAATGACTTTAACATATACATATATGTAGTACAAATATACTATGTTTGTTTGCTAGTGTACATATAGAGTCAGTGAATACAAAACTGCATGTTCCCATTATAGGGTCAGAACTGATTTATTGTTTGCACAAATATGTATAATTAGTACTCTTTTATCTTTATAACTGTTTGATTTGATTCATGGTTTTGAAACATGACAAATCAGTTTTTTTGTTTGCTAACAATCAGCTTCCCTTGTGTATGGTCACCCCAATGCATCCCTAATCCCATCCACGCTAATCACATGACCCCATCCTCAGCCAACTGTGTATTTCAGAAACAAACAAAGCCCCTTCTCCCCTGCTCTTTCCTTCCTGTTCTAAGGAGATAAGAATCACATGGACTCTTCCAAGTGTATCGTGTTTGTAACTAGAGGAGCGGAACCAGGCCTTTCTCCTAATCCTGACCATTACACAACAATTACAGGACTCTTCGTTCAGTATCTCCTGCTGAATAGAATTCCAGTGTCCAGCTGTGGTGACTCTCCTTCCTAGGACAGAAGTTGCATCTGGGCATTAACAGTTCTGGATGGAGGACTTTTTGGAATATTTCTGCTGCCGTGTAATGTTAACCTCTTCCTGTCTACCAAAACATTTCCTTGAGAAATATGTCAACAGCTGCCAACATGTGGACTCAAACTCCTTAGCAGTCAGGCAGGTCAACGTTTTTCACATTGCAAGGAAAACAGTGCACTAAAGGGCAAAGTAATAACATTTAGAAAAAAGAAAATTGTCTGCATTGGCAATAATGAGATACTAATTGTATTTTATAATTTCTGACACAAATATTTTGAATAACAGTTAAGTGATTTAAACAAAGTGAATTTAAGAATTTAAGATAACACCTGATGGAAAAGGTAGAACAAAAACTTTTTTTGGGGGGGGTTCTATTTTAGATAATATATAGAAAAGTGCATAGGCTAAACTAAATAAAAAGAGGATATCCCCCTTTAAATAGGAAACCACTGAAATATTTATACACAATCATACAGTTATTTTTTAATTATACATTTATCTTCATTGCAGAGCATATTTGCTGCTCAGCACATTATGTGACGCTATTGAATTTATAGTGCTTTATGCAAGAAAAACAAGAAGAACAATCAAAATCTACTTAAACTTTGCAGTGCAGAAAAACCATTGTAAGGTTTTATTTCCTATTAAGTTGAGATTATTAATAATAATCATTAATAATATTACTCAGCATATTACTCAGCGCTGTACATTAAATAAAAGTTGCAAATGACAGAAGAATACAATGACACAAAAGGAGAAAACCCTGCCCTGAAAAGCTTACAATCTAGGAGGTGAGGGAATCTTATCTTATTATCTTAGTAAATTGATTTCTGCATATTAAATATAGCAACAATCCATAATAAAAAAATGCATTCAAAAAAATAAGCTGACATGTATTAAACTGTTTAGTTTAAGTTTAATATTCAAAGTTAAAATATTCATAGTAATGAAAATAATACCTTTGTGAAAGTTTAGTGAGCTTGAAGTATGTGTTTTGCAGAAAAAGGGGTTTATTTTCCAAAATGTTATAATAGAGAGCATGTTCCCTGCATTTAATGATATACATATTACAATTTACCAAGGTGTTTGGTGACCTCATAAATGCATTTATAAATGTAGGTGCATTATGCATTATGTGCATAAAGGTCACTTGAAGTCAGAACTCTGAGCTGAAACTCTGAGCTGAATGAGTCCTTAAATTCGGCAGCTATTTTAGTTTGGTTTTTGATACATATCTACTGAACTTGTGCCAGACTATTCTTTCTATTCATTTTTTTTTACATATTCTTAACATTAAAAAAGATTTCTTTTATTACTTGGTAAATATATGCAATCTAAGCGCAGCTACACTTTAAGTTTAAATTCACAATGGAAATAGGAACTTCAAGTTTTAATTCTGAGCTGAAATCTTGAAATTATTTATTTTTCTTTTACGAAAATCTGAAAAGTCTTTTTATCTATCTAGCGTATTCTTGATATGAGCAGCTTATTTCAACAAGCCGAATTCAGGATGGGGTGAAGAGTATCCCTAAAGAAAGGCTAGCAGCTGTTAACATTCTCTGTCACATGAGAATGTTATCATCAGATGGCTTCTCTACCAAGAACTTTGCACTAAATGAATACTTTCTCCTAATTTACTATATGGATTGTCAGTACCAACATACGATACACTAATCAGTGCCAATATTTTTCAAGCATGTACCAACAAAGATGTTCATACCTACAGATCAGATTATTTGAGTCCTTTTCAGCAGAAAATGCTTCATGCAGACTGCTGTAAGCTTACCCAACCAGTATGGAAATTGTCATTTTTTGGGGCCCAAATCAGTGCATTTTCAGGCTGTTAAACAACTACACAATCTATTTGTGAATTACCTAAGCATCCAAAGCCTCCTGGTAAACACTATTCTCCCAAATCCAAACATAAAATGTTGCCACTAGCCACATAGGCTGTCCTACATAGCCATAGCTGAATGTGGCTGGCTATGTTGGCCAACCTGAAGGCCACTTCCCTGAGGGATAGCTTATTTATACATTATCATGCCTATATACATGGTTTTTGCCTGCTTATGATTAGATGACTGCAAAATTTCTCCTAATTCACTAAGCCAAGTAAATTATTCTTCGGGATGTGAAAGCTAACTTTGCTAAATGAACAGCCTACACTAATTTAGTAAATTAAACTACTTTGTGTTACAATGTATTGAAAAAAGGTTTTGTGTGTTGCATTTCTGGTTCATTGACCTGAATTTTACCATTCATTTGACCTAAATGTCAATCCTTTACAATGCATAATGTAATATCATATCATATGCTGTTATCATATATTATATACTCATAATATACAGGCACGCAGAAATGTGACCTACAGAAACCCTTAAATTAGATATTATGGATTTTCATTTTTTAAAGCAGAACTCCAGTCAAAAACAATAGCTCTAAAAAAATACGTACCTTAATTTGATTTTTTGTCATTGTTGTATGCTTTGTACCTGTGACAATCATGTTGTTTAACATATCTGTGTTCTGCACCCATTTTGTTTCTTACTCTGCACGGCACCACAGTAGATGATGGCACTTTATAAAATGATTATTAATATAAATTGTACATGTGCACTTGGATGGGCTAATGAGGTTGCCACACAACATGATTCATGTCATATTTTGGCAGATAAACAGCCACAGCTACTTTATGTATCTGTGTCTCACATTCAGCACAAGCCTGTAGTGAGTGTATCGAAACACATCTGTTGTGAGTTAGTCCCCCTGTTTTAGTAAGTAACCATGACCTCTGTTAGCAGCACAGATCTGTAACTGATCCCACAGCTGTGACCGCTTCAAGGATGGGAAAGGATTTCAGATTTCACTAACACCATGTGCAAGACACATAATGCACCCCCAGCCATGTCACTAGCCACCTGCTTCCACATCCCCCCAACAGGAGCTTATTCCAAATCTGAAGGCACTCCACCAGACCACTTGACCACTTTGGTCTCCTGGCAGAGACTACTCACTGTATCTGTTCTTTGGTGTTATTTCATACATTTTTTATAATATTATAAAACTTCAGAGTAGCCTCTATGGTTGTTAGCTAGACAATTTAAATCACTACTGGTCAATCAATATTGAGAACAGTGAATTTGTAGTATTAGAAATGACAGTGACCATGCACCTGTATCAAATATACTTTGTTAGGCTTCTTGTTCAGGTAAAAATTCAATGTACAAACGTCTATGAACAAAAGGCAGTAACCCAATCAGAATTCACCAGGTACACTGGCACAGGACTCTGATTGGTTACTGCATAGTTTGACTGAATAAGCCTGAAAAACAGGTGTAATTCTACTTTCCATGATCAGAATATTACCCTGGAAAGGGTGGGGAGCTATAGGAGCACCACATGCTGTGAGCATGATATGTCATTACATTGTCATTAGTTGTCTAGGATTTCTGATGTAGCACTTAGGGTGTAAGAAGAGAGTTTTATTATTGTTGTGAGGGCAATACAGCCCTACAGCCTAATGACATTAACTTCCCCACTAAAGGGTGGCCTTTTCTGTACAAATACATAAAACATAAAACCTAAGGCAAACAAAAAGAAAATGTGTTTTAATAGCATTACCTTACATTCTGCCCAGGGCCAGATTTGATTATACCCATTTAAGCTAATTGAAAGTGCAAGTATGGGAAAACAGCTATGTTTTCTTAATTTCTTTGTTATAATAGTAATTAATTAGTGTGTACCAATCCCCAGTGGATATCAAAAAGTAAGCATTAAATAAGGGTACCAAGCTGTACCTCTTCTGACTTGCATATACACTGTCTTTAAAAAATAGGGGCCCCAGGCCTTGGGAGGCAATATTATGATCATGGGTTGCTTCAGTGGATCAGGTCTAGGTTCAGTAATATTATGTGTACAGCGCTACGTAATTTTTTGGCGCTATATAAATCCTGTTTTTTATTATTATTAATAATAATAATAATAATAATAATAATAATAATAATAATATGTGCACAATAATGAGGTCAGTTAACTACCTACTAAATGATCAAGCTTAATGTTTTTTTTTCCTGATAAAGCATGGGTATATTTCAAGATGACAATGCTCAAATTGTGGAACCGGGTTCAGGGAGCTTGAGACATCATTGCAAAGGGATTGGCCACAGAGCCAGGGCTTAGCCCCACTGGATTGGCCACAGAGCCAGGGCTTAGCCCCACTGAAACTTTTGAGAACGCTGAGCTGGAGAATACTTTACACAGCAGTTCGACTCTCCCACCATCATGAAAATGATTGTAACACTGGATGGAAATAAATGTTGTGACATTGAATAAGCTTATTGAAACTTTACCATGCATGCCTTAATCAAAGCTAAAGGCGGTCCAACAAAATATTAGAGTGTGTGACTTGAAAAGTATATATATATATATATATATATATATATACACAGTATATATATATATATATATATATATATATATATATATATATATATACACAGTACACTACAGTACTTCTACTGAAATTTCGTATAAAAAAACACCTTTTAACCTTTTACCATTGTTGCAAAATTAAAAGGCCAATGAATCAAAACTGAAAGCTAGTTTGTTTTAATGAGGTTAGAGTAGACAGTTACAGTATTTTACTGAGGTTTTAGGAAACTAAACCTAGTGATCAGTAAGCCTTTTAGGCATATAGAACATCCTCTGGATAATGTTCCGTTTTAAATGTGAGGCCCTGTTATGACAGTATAATCCCTCACGTTAACAATTATCACGCTCATATCCAGAAGATAGGCAAAGCAGAAAAAAAGCCCAGCATATTCTGACAAAGTCTGGCACATTTTGACACAACTGACACAAATGTCAGTTAACGATTGACCTCCTGCACAACATTAGGCAACATCTGTACACATTCTTTAAACAGTCACAAATAAAATATAGTGTGTGAACTTTTTCTAAAAGTAATTGTTTAGCCTCCCCCATATCTTATTATCCTTTATATTTTGGGCTACAGAACAATTAGCCTTTATGTTGTGGACATCTGAGAGTAGGAATTGTTAAGAAGTATAGTAAAGGACACTGGGAAGGGCTGATGTCCACCAAAACGTTGAGTATAGTCAACCTTGACACTTTAAGCCTCAACAAAGCAAACTTCAATGCAGGGGGTGCAGTATCATATTTCTAAAAGTGAAAAAATATATATTTTTAATGCTCCTGATGCATATACTCAAATCTGTCTTGGTATCAGACTCCAATATCTGCATGTACTGATGGGAGGGCAAGGGAGGAAACCAAGTTGCAGTGAAGTCTGGTCACAGAACTGGTTGTACTGTCTGGAAGAACTGTGTATATTTCACAACTGGCTGAACAAAATTAAAACAAATATCTTAACATGCCAACACAGTCATTTTTTGTAATTACACTGTGTATTTAGCTGTTTGCCTGGATTTTAGCTTTATTCAACTTTTACACTATCTGGTCTTCTGCAGGGGCTTTGGTGGCACAGATATATTGCTGCAGTAGGTGTACATTGTGACGTGGAAATGCCAAGATAAATATCTGACAAATCTGAAGCAGGGGTGTAGTCGAAAAAAAAAGAAGAGGGGGCAGGGTACTATCCATGACCCACCCAACTACACCCCTGCCTATGTGTCACTCAAAGGGGAAGAGTGACCTCATGATATCAGAACCCGCCCACTCTCCCATCGCAGGTCTGAGATATCCCACCCACCGCCCCTGAGCCTGCAATTCTGTACGGGAGACTTGGTCCATGGCTCTGGCCAGTCCCCCCCCCCAGCGGGGTCCTTCTTCTGACCCCACGGGGGGGCGGACCGGCCAGAGCAACGGACCTCCAAAGAATTCTTTGCAAAATAGGAGTGTGCACACGTGCCCATTCCCAAAATGAGTGAGGGCGTTCCCATCCATGCCCGCCCCACTACACCCCTGCTCAGGTCCAGTACAAGATACCAAATCTTGAAACAGACACAAAGCCAGGGACAAAAGTATTCAAAGAATATTTAAAAAAACAACTAGTACAGGTGGCCTAAAACAAAAACATTCCATGTCCTGATTGGGTGCAACCAAAGGTAGTAGGTTGCCAACATAAACCAAAGGACAGCTACAGAAAAAACATTATCATAATAATAAAAGTTGGTATAGGTGATCAGATCCGTGTGCAAAATAGTACCCTGACAGGCCAGGATTTAGATACCTATGATCAGGAAACCTATTAAGTGCTCACATCCACATTCAAGCTCTAATGATTGAGGCCAGCTGTGCAGCTATAGTATGACCACATTGCAACTCTAAATATTGCTGCAGAAGGTTGGACCTGCAGATGACTGCAAGAGATGCATAGCTGCAAGCTGATTGTTATACTGTTTCAAGGCATGGACAAAAAAGCCTGCAGCATGGGACATTGTTTGAAGACTTTTGTTTCAATCTGATCTTAATTCTTGTACTCTTATTTCTATTTCAAAAGAGTGGAACCAGCATCAGGAACAGTTCAAACAAACAGAGTAAACAGAAAAGCCACTCTAAGCAGAAACATACATCCAGACAGTGCAACAATTAATCCAATCCTCATTTCCTCACACAGCCAAGTTTAAAAGAAAGGTAAAGTGGTACAATCTTCCATTGTTTATTATAACGGTCGCATTGTAAGTCAGGCCAGCAGAATGCTGATGCTTTTCATGTGTTAGCACTTAATCATAAGGCAATCATTATCCTAATGTATGTTTTAGAACTTCATAATGGCTTAAAGCACAAAACCTGTCAACGCTCTGCAACCTCATAGCTAAAGTGACCCTTACAATACAGTTGCAGTGGAAGATTGGGCATCCTTGATTTTTTTTTTTTTTTTGTGTTGAAAGATAGGTTGCACCAGATTTCATTATCCAGTTGTACCTTAGGAAGTGCTTAAACAAGGGTGCAGCTCCTGAAATAGTAAGTCATATACCGGTAGTCTATATCATGTGAAAGCACAATAAAAGTAAGTACACAAGTACAAAAGCAAACAATCCAAACCTAGTTTAAAGTACTGTAACAAGAATAATGTACAATAGGAAGAGGGAACATTTAATGCAACTTTGAGGAAGACATGGAAAAAACACCAATCTTTAAAATGACTAACTTCGAACATGCCTTTATGCCTCTACAAACAGAACAATGTTTATAGACAGTGTCTGTGACAACATACCATATTGTAGAATCTCATAGTTTGGACATCTAATTGTTTCTGTTAACTTTTTATTTACAAAAGCCAAACTGGGCAAGAGAGGCCAGCAGCTCTCCAGAACCAGGCCGATACGTGGCTGACCCTATTTCATCTTCAGCCAAAGTTACATGTGACAATGGCACTAACATGCTGGCCTTGCTGGTTTCTGTCTGTTTCTGGTGGTGATATCTGGCCAGTGTTAACCTGGTCGAAATGCAATAAGTTACCTGCCCACTTCCTCATTTGTAACAACCATTAATGCTGGGTCTACATTTTGGCCATGCTGCAGGGACAGCCTTCCTGCTTCTTTTCATTCTCTTCCTATTTTACCTCTTCCTTCTCCTTACCTTTTCCTCCCTTTTCTTCCCCTTCCCATTTCTCCTTCACCACGTTCTCCTTCTATATGCCCCCTATATTCTTCATGGTAAAAAACTAAATGCAGCCCATGTCCCCCAATTCCTGTCTTGGGTGACTCCACAGTAACAATTTCCCATAACCCTGGTTTATCCTCATTTTGGTCTTCATTGGCCTTTTTCTGTGAAACATTTCCAAAAGGGGAGGTGGGCAGGCAGCTGCAAAAACTAGGTCTACAATACCACTGCCATAGGCTGCCTGCCCTTCCTAAAATAATGTTCTGAAAATAAAGTGCAACAATTTCTAAAATAATGGCCTGGACATGTTGTACATAAACATTTTCCAATTTTCATGTATTTTTTTTGTTATGTATTATTTACAAATTTATGTTTTTTATGCTTTGTTTTTTTTTAAACTATTTTTTCCTTGTAATGTCTTTGAGTTGCCCAAACAAATACTGACAGGAACGGCTGTATCTACAATGCTTACAATCATTTATTTCATTGGACTACTGGCTGTAGATAGCCCAATATGCCCTTGAAGAACTAGCCTGCCCTGTTGCACAAAACATATCACTCTCTCAAAAAAAATCAGTACAGCAAAAGAGATTTGTCACTGAAGTGTAGGGACCACATTATTAAAAATGCAAAGCTATGGTTATCTTGCAAAGGTAATTTAAAATCACAGCTGTTGCTTCAAAAAGCAAAAAAAACCCTGTCACTATCTTTGGTTATTTTTGGGAGGCACAGGTAACATCCCCATGCTTCATAGCTGCCAGTGGACAGTGACGGAGAAAGGTAAATGTGACTCGGAATTACCGCTTAGAAGGTTAGAGCAAACAAGTGGAATATCCAAGTCAGTCACCTGATCTGAACCCAATTGAGCATGCATTTCACTTGTTGAAGACTAAACTTCGGACAGAAAGGCCCACAAACAAACAGCAACTGAACGCCGCTGGCAGAGCATTATAAAGGAGGAAACCCAGCATCTGGTGATGTCCATGAGTTCAAGACTACAGCCTGTCATTGCCAGCAAAGGGTTTTCAACCAAGTATTAGAAATGAAGATTTTATTTTCAGCTTTTTAATTTGTCCAATTACTTTTGAGCCCTGAAATGAAGTGATTGTGTATAAAAAAGGCTTTAGTTCCTCACACTTTTATGCAATCTGTTCAACTGCATCTGAGTTTTCATTTAAAATTAATAATGGTAATGTATAGAACCAAAATTAGAAAAAAGTTGTCTCTGTCCAAATATTTATGGACCTAACTGCATGTGTCTACACATGCAATAGTTTTAAAAAGAAAATGTAAAAATAAAAACAATAATTTTAAAAGGTAAAACAAGAAACAACAAACTATAAAAATAATACACAAATAAGTAGAAGAAAGAAAGAAACTGCTAAAACTGTCTAAAAAGTGTTGTAGTTGGCAGATCAAGGAGCAAGGTCAACAGGTAATAAAAGGTAACAGAAGCTTTTTTCCCTTTTCCTCTAAATAAAAGGTAATAAACAGTGTTGCAGGGAAGATTTAGAAAAACAAAAACTGCTATGCTATTACTATTGACTTTATTATACATGTGTCATTTTTTTTAAATTTACATATAATTTTACCTTAATGGAAAAAAGGGCTAGTTTATAACTCAAAATAAAAATGTGACCATAATAATAAAAAACTATAGAAGTATTAATACCAGTAAGGTGAAAATATTATTGGCAGGTCTACAAAATTTGTAAAAAAAGAAGAAAAAAAAAAAAAAAGAGGACACCAACCAAAAAAAGTTACCATTAGATACCGCAAAAATGATATGCCTTTAATAATTATTTATTGTTTACAGGTATCATACTATTAATGAAACACAAGTAATATTATATTGTTTTTGATTGTTAGATTATGAAGATGGTACCAAAATATTTGTGTAGCATTGAGGCATTTTTGACTACAAAATTACAAACGTACAATTAATTACAGACTTTTGGATTATTTTGATTCTAGGAGTTTCTAGAAGGAAATATACATCAAAACAGACAGATGTTCTAAAGGTCATGGAGTTCTGTTTCAGTGTGATAATTGTATGAAAGGTCATAGAGTACTGTCTGTTTCATTGCTTATGAACACTGCAGAGTCCTATACCATGTGCATATTTACATACCAACAGACATTTACGCACACTGTTGGCCATACCATGCATAATACATAGTCTGTTTTTGTTTTCAGCTCACGGTTCCATTTCATATCCATATGCAGACGCAGCCCATCCTCCTTCTTCATGTAAGATAATATGGGGTTCGGCAGCTGTGCATTGCTCCCCTCCCTATTAACTGACTGTTTTGGATGCCCTCCCCTAGGAAATGTAGAGCTCCTGCCAAGACTTATATCGCATATCACTGCCAGCACTCGCCAACTGGAGCTAAGACAGGCCAGCTTGCATCTTCACACAAATATAGAAGGGAGACAAGATGGAGGGTTAGTGCCAAGTTCCAAAATGAAAACTGTGATGAAAGAGGAAACAAGATGTCTGGCACAGATGGGTGGTTTATGATTTGTAGAATATTTATGTATGCGTTGTATACATCTGTTCTGTATATGCAGTTTGGTGATAGTTATTATTCATGGCCTGTGTACTAATAACAAAATCTGGGTAAAAATTAATACACAAATTAAATATATGAGAGAGCTATTTTACCTGTCCAAATAATTAAAAATTCTGTCTATGCCATTCTGAGATTTCACCATCTCTGCCACACAGCACAACCCCATCAAACAGGACAGGAGACCTGATTTTTCTTTGCTGCAGTTTAATAAAACTTACAGGTCTTATCTCTTGTCCAGCCTGTAACCTAACAATGAAAATAGAATACATTTACTGTAAGTACAGTTTAACTGATTTGTTTCTTATGCTGCTTTTTCCACCACCAGTGTAAGCTCCGTTGTACAGAGGATTGAATGAGGTCCACACCAAGTCAGCATTCAGATCTGTTAATTGGACACTTAAGCTGCGTACACACTTCCAATTTTTATCATTGATAAATGAACGACGAACGATCCTGCACGATATCTGCGAACGATCGTATGGCACCGATCCTGTACCTACAGATAACGACACGATCGTTCAAAGATATTGTACACACGATAGATGCGATCGTTTGAACGATACAGGAAGTGACGTGCACCACAGGAAGTGAGCGAACGTTCATTCACCGCGCATGCTCAGACCATGGACGATCACTGAACGACCGTACACACGATAGATGGTCAACGATCGTCGTCCAATCCGATCCGCCGGTCCGGTCGTTCATTTCCAACGACTATCCTCGTTCGTCGTTGGTTACTTTTTTTACGAACGATTTTTGGCCAATCGGTCATTCGTCGTTCATTTCCAACGATAAAAATTGGAAGTGTGTACGCAGCTTTACAGAGATTGCAGGGAAATGTATCAAACAGTCAAATGTAAACAGATCTGGGCACTGTTCATTTATTCAGAAGCCAAGCGAGACTACTCAAATTATGCAGCAGGGAGCTGCCACCGCTGGATGGATCATCATGCAATCTCATCTTTGGACACCCTGCAAAGTTTAAAAAGAAATTTTTTTTTTTTTATATTGTGTCCTATTTTCTAGGACTAAGAATCTAGTTTAGCGCGTAATTGTAATGCTAACTAACCCTTGCCTGCTATGAAGAGAATTTTGGACACCTATACTTTTTTTCTTCATTTGTGACATGTTCCTACAGACTATAGTGGTTCTCTGGAAGTGAATATTCCAAACACTGGTAGTCTCAGAATTTTCACTCTTCAAACATTTGCAGAAACTTGGACATTGAGTTGGTGTTTTAAGTATTTTCATAAATAAATGTATATAAGTCTTATCATTTTCAGGTATTCAGTGCTGACTGAGCTTGTAATATATTTCTTAAGCCTAATTCAGTCTGCTACCCCTAAAATGTTGCTTTATAGCAATACATTTCTAATCCAGAACTATATTTTAAGTCACCTAATGTTTTTCTTTTTTTATTGTCTATAATTACCTTTGATATTCTTCAGCTCCTATGCTGACCAGGGGGGAAAATAAAGTTCAGTGGGCTGCCCAGCAAAACCTCAGATAAGGACCAATAGATCCCTACATGCAATTTCACACATACTATATGAATTACCATTAACTAACATTCTTCGATGCCCTTAACCTATCTCCTATGTACTTCCTCCTGCTTTGTCCTGGGCCATATGCTTCTCTCCCCAGTATGGGTAAAAAGCCACTGAAATGGCATATGAACATTTTTCAGCCTCCAATGCAACTAGTACCAATTTTCCTTTTTCCTGTGCTGGATCTGTCAATCAATGCAACAGAGGATAGAGATGCAGCAGGAAACAGGCAGCAAACCCCCCTTAAAGGTGGTAAAAAATGTCAGGGTACCCCCCTGCAATTGCAGGCATTACAAGGGTCAAAGTTACACCCGTGTCCGTGACTTTCTGAAGCATGTGACCTCTCTTCTGTCTCTTGTGAGACCCAGTAATTCCTTTTTATGTCCAAAGCAAATCCAAATGATATTATAGAGAGATGAACCTAAGCATGCTCTGATCTGATATGATCAGCCTAACCTGACAATAGTAGGCTGTGATCCACTTTTGTAGTAAAATCTGTGAATCAAAGGAAGTAAAATTTGCACTGATCAGGTTTTCATTAGTAGGGATACTTGGGCTTAGTTTGTACAGGATTAGAAAGTAGCCATGGAATTTTGTCTGTGTTGTAATAACAGCAGCATGTGTTTTCATGTTCCTGTATTTGGTTATCCTGGGTTTTCTTCGTTTTGTATTCCTGTGTATGTACACAAACTAGGTTTTTGTGTGCGGAGGCTGTAGGCTCCCGGCAGGAAGGATTTGCACTGGAGCCTCTAAATCCCTCTTGTTTCCTGACTATGCAGCTGTTCCCACACTGGCCACAGAATTCCAATGATCCACACATATATAACAGAAGCCTATATTACCCATATTTAGTGTCACAAGACAAATAGCTACAGCTTTGTACACTGGAAAATGTCAAGGCGTGAAAATTTTATTATGTGGGTTTAATAAATCTTATCTGGATATAACCCTAAATATTATTAATAAACACCAATCTGTTAAAACAAGTGAAAATTGAGTGACTATATCAATTCTGTCTTGATATTTGTCAGTGTTGAGAGGCACCTGGTTCTATTATCACAGACTAGAACAGAAAAAGAATTACAGGAATGTTCCCAAAAGCTGTTTTTCTCTAGTAATACAGAGTAGTACAAGTGAGACCAGGTCAATAACAGTTGTAAGACACTCTATTTCTTCTTTCAGTTTCTTTCTCTCTGTTCCTGGCTTACCATAATCTTTTACACAATATTTGCAAACCTCTGTTGGCACCTGACTATTCTTAGCATCACAGCTGCATAAGTTTGTTGCATTTCTAATATATATATGTACATCCTACCTTCACTATTACTGGAACAGGTTCCACACTCCTGGAAAGATATTGCAGTGTATCCATGGACATTTGCCCATTTAGCCAAACAAGCATTTGTGATTTAAGTTTCCCCCATGAAAGTTTTTTCCTTTATGGACCAGTCCTCCTGGAATAAAAACAAGACTAAAGTGATGATACATAGCTAATACATATACTAGTCAGCTGCCCACAAATGCTTGATCACATAGGGTAATAATTAATTCCCACCAGGAAATGTTTGAGGGAATGTAGGATTCCCTGGTTTTAATAATAGAGCCCATAGTGTATCATGTTAAAAATGTTTCTGCAATTACAGGGAGGAAACAATGGTGCAAACAAGGTACTTGTTTTAGGGCACCCAATGGTTGTTAAAAACCATTAGAAAACACATCTATCAGCTAATTTTTACAACTGCAGAATTCACTGGACACTTGTGCATGGAACCTTTTTGACTTATTCTGGAAAATACATTGTTAATGTGTACGTGGACCCAGTACAGTGTACAGGTATCAATTCAACTAGTATATAAATAAAACTGCTGTCCTAGGGTTTGCAACGTCGGTTTACATACAGTGCATAGTGCTGAATAGTAATTTAAATTTGAATTCCAGACAGATACAAAAAACACACAGATTAAAGCAACATTGACATCATTAGATGCATTTCTTAAATTCAAACAGTGCAAGTACCTGAATTGGATCTGGTATCAGCTCTTGCAATCCTCAGTAGAATAGAGCAGATTGGTATGCAGATAAGTTCATCACTGTACTTCTCCACTGCCAAGTCATAGGTTAGAGATATGTCAAAGAAAACCTTGGTTTAAAAGAAGTGGGTTAAATTATTGTTAGCCATCAGACATCTAGCGACAGAAAAAAGGACTGTGGGAAAATCGAATGATTATTGATGAATATTGTGGCAATTTTTTTTTGTTTTTTAATTTTTTAATGGGCTATTTATATCTCGCTAGTTTTGGTTGCAGTTTTGCTCAAAATACCAAATTATTGCACGGAAGAAGAATCCAAGTGAACTGAAGATCCCTGAAAAGGTTTCTGGTCCTACTAATCCATATGCATCCAAATCTCTAAACCATACTTACTGAAGGATATTTTTGTCAACAGTCTAAAAATTGACCTCTGTAATTTGATCCTGAAACTCCACAAATCCAGAATAGGCACTTCATGACCCTGCACTTGCCCCCACAGCATAATCCCAAAGTGATCTGTAATCCCTATACAGCCAGACCAGGTTGGCTAAAGGATTTGGTTTAGGGTAGCATCAGTATTTAGGCTAAAACTTTAGCACTAAATTAACATTTGGGCCGAAACTACAGCAACTATAATAACCTATAGTCTATTGTCAGTGGGCACATATTTCAAGTTATTAATAAAATGTTTACCAGTTTCATGTCCTGGTTATGAGAGGGTGCTGAGAAGTTCCTGACTTTGCCCAGAAAGAAGAGAGCCAGAGTTATGAAATAACACATTTATTCAACATATTCCCCCCTGAGACTGATGCACTTGGTACAGCGTAGTTGCAGCTATTCTAGACCGTTCAAATAAAAGTCCTTTGGTTGGGACGCAAACCAGCTCTCAGCAGCATCTTTGATGTCAGAAATGTCTTCAAAACGTTGCCCCTTCAGGTGTTTCTTCAAAATTGGGAACAGATAATAGTCCAAAGGGGCCAGGTGAGTAGGGGGGATGGTGGACCAATTGGAAACCCAGGGTGTTCAATTTGGCAGCCACAAGGTTGGACGTGTGCGCAGGTGCATTGTCCTGAAAAAAAATGATCCCTTTGGTCAACTTTCCACGGCGTTTCAACCTGATTGCCTCCTTCAGCTGGTCCAGGAGGTTAGCATAATACTGTCCGGTGATACTAGAGCCCTGAGGTAGTCCACCAACAGAATACCGTCTTTGTCCCAGAAAACGTACGCCATGACTTTTTTGGACGATTTCTGGGTTTGGAACTTCTTCGGCCAGGGGACCCGCTGTAGCGTCATTCCTTTGACTGTTCCTTGGTTTCAGAATCATAGATGTGGAGCCAGGTTTCATCCTCAGTCACTAACCTGGCCAAAAAGTCCTGTACAGCTTCAAAATGGGCCAAAACAGCTTTGGATGCTTCAACTCAACCCACTTCGCTGAAAGCTTGCGCATGTCCAGGATAGTGGTGATAACAAACTCAACACGCTCTCATGAGATGTCAAGTATCTGGGCTATGTTTTTTTTTTTTTTTTTGCGGATATTCGCTGGTCCTCAATAATCGGCTCATGGATAGCATCGCAAGTTGCCCGGTCAGTTGAGGTTGGGAAGCACCCACTGTGGAGCTCATCTTCAATGGTGAAATGCCCAGTCTTGAAATGAGATATCCAGGTTTTGACAGTGCTGTAGGAAGGACACTTCTCCCCCAGTGTTTGTGAAATCTCAGTGTGAATGTCCTTTGCTGACTTTCCCTGGAGAAACAAAAACTTCATGACGGCTCGTAACTCCAATGATGTGAAACTTGCTTGTGCCTCTGCCATCACAGCTTCTCACTGAAAGAAAAAACAGTTTTAGGAAATCGCAAAGACCTGATATTTGCACAGTTACATACTAAGATATTAGGCTGTCATATGCCACCACACTCATTTTTCTATTTCATCTGGAAGGGGGCAAAGCCAGGAACTTCTCAGCAACTCCTCGTATTTCCACCTTTATTACTAGACCATTGCAATTTCAGTATGTGTCAGTTTACCTTAAAAAACCTCTCTGTTTTGAAAATCAAACATTTTTCTTGAAATATGAGGCTTTTGTTTGGGAGATAAAATACACATGTATTTGTATTATAAGGAAGTGGGAAAAAAACTCTTTAAAATGTACTTGTGGCTTGTTTAGATCTTCATTTTTCAAATAGATTATCATTGTAAATATTTGCACTGCTTTTTTTATTTATCCAGATTACAATATCGTAAATAATTAGTAGGTTTGATACATTCTGAGCTAATTTTAAGAAATGTGTAACATTTTTCATAACATACTAAAAATTCATGAAGGCCAACATTTATAAATTTATTACAAGATTATTTTATAGGTAACATATGAATGTTGAAAGGTTTCTACATACATAATAAATCTAATAACCTAATAAAGTTTTTTTAGTAAAAAATAAGGTAGGATTTGTTTATTTGACTCTTTTTAGAAATGAAGCTTTGTACAGTAATTCAGTAATTATTGGTAAAAATAATAGTTACTTATAGCAGAACTGGACTTCAAAGTAAAAAAAATGTAAGCTGGCAGGTTTCTTTATGCAATAAATTATAGTTACCTGCCTGTTCGCAACATGCTTTTTTAACTAAAGTTCCACTTTAAATCTCTTGAAACCTCACTATTTTGTATGCTCTTGACAAGGAGATCTAAAACTACATGTTGTATAGTGTGGATTTATATCTGGCAAACTGGAAAAAATAGGTGGAGGTCCACTTTATTCTCAACAAAAAGCATATCTTATACACAGTGTCTTGCAGTAATGTTTTGTTTTTTTAATGCAGCAGACATAACAGAGTTCAGTCTACAATAGTAATGTGTAGCTAGACATGTAAATATTTATTTAAAGGATGGGTTGTTATCAGTCTGTGCACATCCCTGTTCATTGCCTGTAATAAAAATAGTACTTTTAAAGGGGGACTTTAAAAAAACTGTTAGCAGACAGGTTCTTGATTGCAGAAAGGGCATTGTCCTTTCTACAATCAAGTACACTTACCTGCCTAATTGCAATTTTTTTTAATTACACTTGGCCATCTTGATTGATTTCATGTGCACATGAGTTCATTCATTCCTTTAGCCAGTCCTTTAGATTGCAAACAGGCAGGTTAGAGTGTTTTTCTGCAGAGAGGACATGATATATATATATATATATATATATATATATATATATATATATATAATAAGGTGTGGTGATTCTAATATTTAAAAACTACCTAAACTTGTCTGCACATTGATTCTGCTGTGTCTGGGAAGGATCTTGGATCACATGACAAGACTGTATACCAGGCCAAATGTTTTTGCAAATCAAGTATTAGCAATGCCTCTGTTATTCAGTGTGAAATGTTAGAACCTCTATGGCCAGTATAAACACTGGCATTTTAAAATTGAATGACAGGGCTAAGGCTCAATAACCTGTACACAGCCTGGGCCTGGGATTTAGGGCCCTCTCCAGGGCAAACAGGAGATGAATTGAAGACATGGACAAGTTTGTCTTAACTAGCTATGACAGGTTCACCTTACAAAGTATGCAATATTGAGCTTCTGAATTATAACTAAATTATGGTATAAATATTATTATAGGATTCTAATTCTTGATCATAAATAATCAGAAATGAGGTAGCTGCATATGAGGGTACACATCACAAATCTTGAACACCTAGAAATGTAAACGTGATTAAAAAATAAAACTTGCAGGTCTTTTAGAAGCCACTGGGTTGTTTTCATCCTTACCTTGCAGATCAGTGGGTCCTCACAGACACTGGCACTTTGTCCCAAATGACCAGAAGTGACAGTGCCTCCTTAGCATACATTGTTTTTTTTTTTTCAAAACATATATAAAATGTTACAAAAATAGTTACTTGAAAGATTCCAGTTTTGATTTCAAAATGTTAAGATTTTTATCATTTAGGTTCACATTGATGTTGAAAAAGAACTCTGAATTTCTAGCCCACTGATTTCAGTCCACTGACTGTGTGTTGACTACTCAACTCCCATAAACATACAATTAATAAAAACTATGCCAGAATAATCATTTATCTATATATCTAAGTGATCATGGTATTTGGGAAAACTCCAGAAATTTTATTTTTAGAGTGTGGGAACACATCTGCCTATGTATTCTATGAAACAATTTCCAGCATTGGCTAAGCAAATCATCTTTTTTATCATATTTAGTCCCAGAAACCTTAAGTACAATAATACCCCTATCATAACCGGTAGAGCAAGTATGACTAACAGAAGAAACTGCAGATGTTTTGGAAATAAGCAATCGAAATAAATCAAGTTTTGAAACTTCTCTGGTTTACAGATATGATGCTCCATATGATAAATATATCAATGTAGGTAACATATAGATTAAAGCAGGAAATATGTTTCACAGGTTTTCACATACATAATAAATCTAATACCCTAATAATGTTTTCTTAGTAAAAGTAAAGTTGTAGGATTTGTTCATTTGACTCTTTAGAAATGAAGCTTTGTACAGTGATTCAGTAAATGTTGGTAAAAATGATAGTTACTTCTTGTTTAATAACAGCAATGGGAATGAACAAGTGGTGTATAATTGTAATAGCGGTCATTAGCAGTCTCTCATTTAGTTGCTGTGCATTATAACACAAAGCTGCCTTCATTTAGTGTAAAAGATTTCTTTTCGGAAAGTCAGAGATTGTGCTTACTTCACTGCACATTGTGAACAATACTTAATACATCATAAACATTTTAATGTATATACTAATATATAAATTTGACCTTGTATATGTATCTTGTATTTCTCTTTACAGTAGACTGGGGGAGGTAGAATAGGTCAATCAGTGCTGTAGTGCTTATTAGTAAGCAAGGAACATGATAATATTGGTCGTTCTCCATCGGTATTCCATGGATCCGTTGTACACATGTCATATTCTCGGCTGAGACGAGCCCAACTATTTGTATTGGGTGAGAATGATCTCACGTGTTCATGGCCTAACTAATAGACTGTAGCAAGGAGGTTTCCTATTTCCATTGAATCAAGAGCTTTTATAACTCTCACTGACTTTGGGGCATATTTTACCCTCACTAACAGAGAGACATTTATTACTCACACTGACCACTGACACATGGGATATGTATTACTGCCATGGGCTACTAATGTAAGGACATCCTAAACTACCACTCATATAAGGGCATTTTTTACTACAGTCCAGTGTGACTGATCTTGCCCTTTTTCTTTAAGTTATAATTGGAGGCCTTAGGCTACATACACACATGTAATAATTATCATCGGAAATGAACGATTAACAACAGATCATCCGATAATCATTAACAAAAAAAAGTGATCAACGACTGGCCAATGATGCCGATGAACGAGGAATGTCGCTGAAAACGAACAACTGTCCCAGCGGATCGGATTGGCCACGATCCTTTGCTATGTATTGTGTGTGCGGTTGTTCAGTGATCGTGGATGTTTCTGCGGTACACTTTCTCCAGTACACATCACTTCCTGCATCTTTCAAATGATCATATCTACTGTGTGTACATTATTAGTGGATTATATTTGAACTATTTGAAATAATCGTGAATAATCATTGATTGGTCATTAATCGTTTGGTTTTCAATGATAATTATTGCACGTGTGTACGTTGCCTTAAAAAGCCACAGCTTTAACAGCACAAATATGTAAATATTAAACAGAAAATAGATGCAAATAATACACAACCACAGTCAATTTTAATTGATTTAAACTCTTAATTAAATAAACACCCATTTCATCACTGTATTGGTATCTCATCACCAACCTTATTAAAATGTAAACTCAATTACTGCAGAAAGGCTGTTTAACTATTATGTGATTTAATTTAAAAGGTAGAAAGACACTAAGGAAGTAATTTGATCTTTTTAACAAGGGTGTTGGCAGAGAATATTCAATATTGAAGACAAGAGGGCTCAGATTTTATTCTTTCCTAGGGATCCAGTTCATCTAAAACCAGCCCTGTTCAACCTAATGTATGTGACATGGCTAGATGACCTCAAAATATTTAAAGTATAGTGGATTTTTTCCTATTTTTACAGTTTACCCAGAGATAAGCCAAGCCAGGGCCAAAGTTGTGTAGTACATCTTGGGTGCCCCAGTAACTGACCACCTGGAAAGAATCCAAATTTTAGGGTCTGGTTCTTAGCCTGAGGTGAGCAAAAATGCTTGCGTACATGTCACTTTAGAGGTTTTATGATTGTATTGGTAGAATATATTAGGGATTAGGATGTAGGATACCTAGGGAAAAACTGCAATAATCACATACATCACAGGCTTCCCAGTTCTAAATCAGGAAACAGGAATCTGACCTTAATCTGGTTTCTTGACTTCAATAGATGGCCTATTTTTAGCAGTCTAAATTACAAAGGCTCTCATAGGCTCTACAAGGCAATTACCAGAAGGTATTGTGCTCGAATCTGAAATTACTTTACAGTCCAATAACACCAACACAATCTCTTAAGTACCTGAATTGAGAAATGTTTTGCATTGCCAGAGAGCAGTTTCCTTTAGTCTGCATCAGACACTTTTTAGCTCATTAGGTTCTTGATTCCAAAAACAGTAAGCTTTTCATGGAAATACTTAGGGGCAGCTTCTTCTCAGTTATCCCCAGACACTCTCCAGATCAAAAGACCCACTTTGTAGCACAGAGCACATAGCCCTAATGTCCTTAAAGGGCAAGAACAGGATAAAGTAGGGCAGTCCCCAAAGCCCTGGCTGGGCTAGATTCAGCCCCACAGGACTGCCATTTGTGTGGACTTCTTTAGCACCCCCAACAAGGTCATCTTCAAAATATTTATCCTCACCCCTAGCATATATCAAACTAAGGCAGGAGAAGAAAGTAATCCCTAAATTTAGAAGAAACCTGAGGAAAGCAAAAATAGTAGACAAAGCTCTAGCTGGCTAACTACAGCCCAGCTGCCAAATAATCCACTAAATTTAGGCCAGGGACCCTCCTGCAGAAGCAGAATTAAACTGATTTTCAAATGTGGATTTCTCAAGAGCTGTGGCCATAATTTGGAAATAAGCTCAGAATATTTGCACAATATGGCTCACTTACCTGTATAGCAGCCACCGGTACATAGTGATGTGATGCCCTCGTTGTTCTTTTGTTGAAGTTTTCGTCTTCTATGTTTGGGATCTTAAAGTGTCCTGAGTGGTCGGGATTATGCTCATGAGGACTTGCTTGGCACGGGATCCTGCTAAAGCTAAGATCTGCAATAGTGGTTTAATGTACTATTACAAAAAAAGAAAAAAGATTACAGGTAGGCAGTGTTATCAGGATAAAAGAGTTAGGCTATGTACACATGATAGACTTTTGTTGTTGGAAATGATCTTTCACAATCCTTTCCAACAACAAAAAACTGAAAGATGAACAAACAAGCGCATATGTACATACAGCGACGTTCTGCTCTATGGAGAGGGGACCAGGGAGAACAAGCGATCAGCACCCCACTGTGCTCTCTCCCCTTCGCTTGCATTATCCATCCGATCCATGAATGACGTCAGATTCTTGTCCGATACCAGCCCAGAAGCAATAATAGGATGAGAATCATCTGATGTGTGTACGTAGTCTTACACATCCCATTCTGTCTTAACAAAGCCTACATGTCAGCATTTATAAAAAAATTCTTTCACTTTAAGGAAGGATACTTCCATCAAAATATGGTCCCTCCTCCACTGAACAAGCTTTACTGTACAACAAGGTTTATGTGACAAAAACAAAAATCCATTATTGGGTAGTGACATTGTACCTACACATCTAACTGTCCTTATACACATACAACACCTGCCTTTGGTTTGGATACAGATGATAGTACTGAAGGTTGGGACTATTTCTTTAAGAACTGTGCAATACCTAAACTGTATGATAGGGCAAAATATGAAGTACATTTCTGCAGGAAATGTTTTATCTATTTAAAACTGTTACACTACCAGAAATCCAGTACGTTGCTAACTTTCTATTTTTTTGACATCAGTGCCATTTCTGCTTTAAAATCTCAGCCAGCATTATCAGCCTATTGGAGTATTCCCCATCTGTTTATGTTCCTTAAAACCATACACTGTTTTCTTCAGCAAAATAATTCCTTGACTTCCAGAGCCTGTCTACTTGTATAGAGAAAGAGATCTTGGGAGATGTAGTTCTAGTGGCATGGCTACATTATCAGGTAAATACCTCCCGGCAGCTTCCCCTACAACAATATCGCAAACCTGGTGATGACGTCATGTTTCCTGCAAGGAATAAAAATGAAAACCTGCTTTAAAAGAGGAGATTAAGGTTTGGGGTAAATGTGGGTAGTGCCTGATAGTACCCTAAAGCTGTCTATTCATAAAAGTGACTGTGACTGACCTAAAAAGTAAGAAAAAAAAAACTATGCCAAACTTCTTAATTGTGTTAGGACTAAAAATGTGCACCATGATTGATGGCCACATGGACTGATTCAGTCACTGTAAGATATTTCAAAGCAGAAACCAGTTTACCATAAGTGTTTATGTTGAGCACATGCATAGATAGACTGAATTGTCTAGTCTTCCAAATATTTAGCTTGTGCAGAATCGTAATTACAGCTGACAACACAGCAATAACACCCACAGTTTTCAAGAGCTAGACGTAAGTAGCTGCGACAATTATTTTTCGGAATTTAGTTTCCTTTTCAAGTATCATCACAACTTCCATTTTATTAGGTGGAAGGTGGAAGTTATGCAGATCAATACATTGTAGTTTGTAAATACTAAATTAAGGGATGCCAAGCCCCCCTCTTGATTCTTTACTCTTCTAAATCTTCTGTTTGCTACATTTAGTAAAGAATTTCAGAGGATGTTGGGGGTAGCAGCAGCTTATTCTTAGCTTTTCAAAGCCAGTGGTTTCATTTTAGTTGTTTGCTTGAGCTGTATTGTTTGAGCCAGACCATCTTCAAAGCGTAAAGAGCTGCAATGGCAGTAATCTTTCCAATCCAGCTCCACTGGAAGCTAGGAAGTTAAAGCTTTTATAAAGTGATTTGGATAATATGTATTCTAGGATATAAAGAAAATGTTTGTTAGCAATAAGTAATATGTAAAAACCCAAAAATGAATATTTACCAACCTTGTTTGTATCACTTTAAATAACTTATTTTTCTCAGATCAGTTATTTACAGATCCTTAATCCAATGTTCCTAGTTCACAATAGCAAGTACTCCTGTCACTGACTATATAACCCAGAAGGTAAAGAAAACAGATGACATAGGATCAAAAAATGAAGAGCAAGAAAAGCAATGCTAACACTACTAATGGCCCTGGTCAGAGATTAGATGAGGAACAAACAATTTGTCCAGATAAGGATATGCATCTTAAGAGTCTGACAAACTGTCTGTCTACCTGTCTATGTACACAGACCTTGTCATGCCCAGCTCCAATGCAGTTCAAAAAAGGGATTTTGTCATATAAAATGACCATTCTGATTTTGCAGAGGAACAGGCACCATTCTATAAACTACTAATGCCCCATCCCCCATGTAATGGAGATGAACAAATCTAAACAAGTTTAGTCCAGTGCAGTTGACCACCATAGCTCTTACACAGGTACAGTGATGGAGGAGCATAACTACCCCAGGAAATGTGTTACAAGCATGATAAGAAAATAAAAGAAATAGAAGAAAAAATCCTGAAAAAAAGAAAACAAATATAGCCACTATATTTTGGGACTGGTAAATTGCAAATATGTCATTTTGGGATTCAGATATGCTTGAAATGTGTTTAACAAGGAACATATTCAGATCTTTTTTCCTATACATTGAAATGCATAAAATGTACAGGGCTGTGTAATATATATTGCTTTAAAAATAAAGGTTATGCATTTTCTGCAACAGAACAAAATGCCCTTTATATGACATTTAAGTAATCAACTTGGTGGATTCCTAATATCACAATGCCAAACAAATGATTTTACCGAGAGAGTGTGTAAGTAGTATTAACACTTGTGTGGGTTTGTTTTTTTCTCTATCATTGTTATAGTTCTGTTTTGATGTATTTGTTCTGAGCTTTATTTGTTCTTCCGTAAAATCTCCCTAAAAAGTAAATAACATTTTAAAAAATAAAGGTCAGTAATAACACTACCACTAATATTACTACAACTAATATTTATGTTTCTTCAACACCAAAATGAACTTTTAAAACTTCAGTACCAAACATGCACAGGATTAAGACAGATATAGCTTTCTACTGCCCTCTAGTGATAGGTAGGGGGAACAATTTTACTAAGGAAACCTATGCAGGGAGAAATACTTTAGTTGCTATTACTGACCTCTTCAGTAGGTCTGTATATTTATCCCATATAAGTATTACTCTGTATAAGTAATACACAATGTATTGAAGCAATTTAATTAGGACTAGCCAGGTAACTAGAAAGAGATGTCAGCATTGTTAGTCTGTATATTGCTATTATCAAAGACATTCTGTAGCAAAGAGAAAACTACAAGATAAAACATTATTTTATAAGTTGTAAAACTGATGTGTGTTGCAACAAAAACACATAAAGGATTTCGGTGCCAAGAGCCTACCAGTTCTGAATGCAAATAGTGACTTTTTTAGGGTGCACTTATTTAACCTGGAAACTGAATGGTGGCCTAGACAGAAGGAGGACACAGAGGGTCTGATTTATTGAGGCTCTCCAAGTCTGGCTTTCATGAGCCAATCTGAGTGGTCCAGCAAACTTGGAATGGATCTTGTCCAGTATTAAAAACATTTGCCAACAAATAATAAATGATTTTTAGGAAATTAATTCTAGGTTTGCTGGATCATACAGGTTTTTCCATGGTAGTCTATCTTCTCTGGTCTTGGAGAGCTGTATTAAATCAAGCCCAGAGTGCGGCTCTGAAACACGCAGGGATTGGAGACTACTATAGGGTCTCTTTTTCAAATGAGGGGGGCGGGGGGGGGGCTATAATTAGTACATTGATTTTGAATAAGTTTGAAGCACACCTAATACAGAAAAATTTGGATATGCACCTAGGGGTTCATTGGGATTCCACTGACAATGTGCCATATTGCAGGACATGCATTACTGTGCTTTATTGTAGTGATTGTATTACCAAATCAAATAAATCTGATGGAACCTTACCCAAGTTAGGCTTTATTATGGAGTTATTTATTTGTTTATGTTAGCTGTGTACACATTATATGACACATTTGATATTTTGCATTGCTTGTTACATTTGTTCATTCACTTGGAGAATTTGTCACTTGTTTCTTTTCCTGTTCACTTTTAGGGAATCTTTTCCAATCCTTTCCCACTTTTTGCTGTATTTTACCAGAACATGCCACAATACGCAGAAGGTGTATATGAATAAGAGGACAAAGTTTATAATTTTATATTGGTCTTATGACACAGATGTAATCTTTTGCATTTTTAGGCATGTTTAAAATGAAAAGTAAATGAAAAAAAAAACAAACTTTTTCATACTCATTGGCAGGCAACCAAAAGTGATTTCAGCAGAACTGGCGTACATTGTTGTTTTATTTTGTCACTTTATTTTTATTAATAATCCCCATAAAGATTAGTAGATTAGCACCAGAGAAAGCCCTGCATTTTACAAAGAGAAAAAAAAGATGTCTTTTTTCAATAGCTAGATATTATGCCTGTTTTTGTAAGCATACTTGACATTAGTGAAAATGTTTCTTTCTCCAACATTCCTCGGCACACTTTCACTTGTTATTATTTATCCATCTGTCTACCCTTCCTGTGCTTTGCGTTTTAACACCTCTGACCCCTGAAATACTGGCTTCCTGCTTTCCTCTCCTTGTTTGCTCTGCTAGTTGTCATTAAGTCTTTACCTCTGGCCTCTGACCCAGATATAGAGAGATCAGGCCTGCCTACTAGGGCATAATTATTTTCATAGTTTCTTGTCCATGACTATTCACAGTCAGTCATTCCACATTCCACTTAAGTGAATGGTTAAAAAAAAAAATGATTATTAGGAACACTGCCTTTGACATTTTACATAACTATGTTTATATCTGAAACTTTTTTTACATATAGGTATACTCTGTACCTCCCAGTTTTATCCTTGTCCTATTAAGATTTTCCTTCCTTTTAAGTCATGATGATACAACAGAAATTGATAGATATAATGGGAACAAGTTTCTCTAGAAGACCCTCCACTTCTGATATGGTAACAGATTTTACCTCACTTTCAGCATACCTCACAGCATTTAAAATTGTAAAATATATATAAGTAACATGCACCATGAAATACAGTGCGTGGTAGGTGGGCCATGGCTACAGCTAAAGTATAATAGCTAGTTATAAAAGTATACATCTGTATGTGGACTACAGACTTCAGCACTGGAGACCTTTAATTTCATGCAAGTTTAATGCTTTACCTTGATATTGACAAAGCGTCATTATATGGCCACCCCCACTCTGCTGCTGCAAATATCAGATCATTCTATAAACCATGCAAAACTCATATTCTTCTCAACTCAAAACCCAAGAAAAACACCAGCAGGTTTGCTCTCATCAATATCGCTCCACTTAGCTGTTTAAACAGATAGAAGAATCATAAATCTAATGTTTTAAACAGCAATACTTCTATCAACAAATCTTTACATCATCAGCCATCAGTTACTTTATTTATGGATATTATAATTGCATCAAAATGAAAGAACTACCAGTACATCTGAAGAGGGATAGCAATGAACCGTATAATATTTAGAGATATTATTTTAGGCTCTTATAGTGTTTTTCATCATTCCACATAGTTGAAGTCCTATGGTCTAAAAGTAGTATAAAATATTATATGCTACAGAATCAGGGCTTTATTTCTGCCCTAAGCCTAGGGCGGCAAGACCACTAAAGGGTGCACTAAGACCTTCCAACTGCAGGTACAGACTGCTCCATCTCAATCAGCTGGTAACTGAGCTGATTTACTGAACCCTTGCTATGTCTTTCTTACATCTTCCTCCCACGCTCTATATCCTTCTCTCTCCCTCTCTCTTTCTTTTTCTCTCCCTCTCTTTCTCTCCCTTGCTCTCTATTTTCCTTTTGCTCTTTTTCTCTCCCCCCCTTTACCCCGTTCTTTCTCTTCCTCTTTTTACATCTCTCTCTTTTAACGCCGTCTCACGGACCTGGGGTCCAGCAATCCTGGCTTGGTCACTTGCACCACCATGCTGAGAAGAACGAACCATCTTCTGCACATTTGACATTGGGCAGCAGTGAGTGATACTGAACCTTTCACTGCCGTCCTCTTTTATTGTCTATGGAGCTGCTGTCCTGAGATATTACAAGTATCAATCCCCCCACTATCTCCCCCACCTATTAAATAGGAATTTGTTTTTATCTAAATAGGATAGTCTTGTTACCTAAGGAGCCCAAAGAAAATAATAGCATGAAAAAATATATCCTTTTGACTGCTATCCCTCTGTAAAAGGACTGATAGCTCCTTCATTTTTATGCAATTATTGCTGAAAATATTCTGTTTTTCAGACTTCACACAGCATGCTGATCGGCTTACCAGCCTCAGGAAACTGAATTGGCAGAGGGTAGATATACACCTGAGTGTAAACCACTAGATTATCCATGAAACTGGGACAAGTGCCTTGGCAGCATGATGACTCTCAGGAACTGGTACTGCCCTGGCAAAATCGGTACATTTGAAAGCTATGATTTCAGTTCCAACTGATACTTTGACAAAAAAAGGGCATTAATTGACCTGGCAGCAACACCGACAGAAATAAAACCTGACAATGGTTTTAAAATTTTATAATTCTGCAGGGTTACCTGTAAATAAATTATATTTATCTAACAATTAGAAGTGAGGTCTGGGAGTTGTTGCCATGCCAAGTGGCTGAACAAACACTTATAACACAAGCTCTGTTCCAGCTCATGGTTATCCACATGATTTTTGAGCACAGAGTACAGTAGTGGCCAATTATTTCCCCTTCAGGGTTTTGTTATGTCAGATCATTACATACACTTGTGTGAGTTATCAGCAGTAGAATAGGCAGTAGGCAGTACAACTTACTTCATACCTATAAAATGGCTTGACATAGGGATGATTGTTATGGGTATATCACAGGCATGGGCAAAAATACAGCCCACAGGCTGTATACGGCCCAAAAGGGATGTTTCCCTGGCCAGAGCCGCGTAACACATCCCCCTGGTCTGAGCCTGCGATAGGAGAGTGGGCAGGTTTTTTACCTGCACACAACCCACCCACTCTCCCATCGCAGGCTGAGATCTGTGATGGGGGAGTAGGCAAAGTTATGCCACCATGACGTCATGTTCACTGACCACCAACTCTCCCATTGGCCGACCCCCTCTGTCAAATTATTTTTCAGGTTGTGGCCCCTGAGTCAAAAGGTTTGCCCACCCCTGGTATAGCATGTCATGGCAAAAACTGGGCATGGGTGATTCACCAGGAATGGCTTTCAAAAATCACTTTGCAACAGCAGCTAAAAAATATATAATTTCACATACCATCATGATATAAATATTTAGTGCTGGATCAGTCATGTTCACCTATGATAGTCTATCTTCTCCCGTCTTGGAGAACTTTAATAAATCAGGTACTGATAATTGGGTTAATGAGAAGTAGCACTGTGCATATGTGAAGTACTGTGACATGGGACATTGTAAGTAATAGTAAAGCATATATACTGTACATGAGTTTTTGCAATGGCTCTGTACCTCTACCATACCTCTATACAAGATACAATTATTTACACAATTGGATGCAACTGGATGCAAATAGGCTGCCTATCATATGGCAAAATCTGTTTTACTGTTTATTTAGAATCTCTGCATCTGTTACCCTAGCCAACTACAAAACTCTGAAGGGTGCCCATTGACATTTACCATAGCAATGTGTAGGACTGCACTGGCTCTAAAACAATAAATAATTAAGATATATTTTAGGGAAAGAATAGCAATGTCTAAAATATAAGACAACATAAGGGAATTTTTCTAAAAAAAAATAAAAAAGGACTATCACCTACCAGGCAAATAATTTGGCAAAATCTACATTAAACCTTAGCGCCTAAATGTCCTGATCTCACCAGGACAGTACTGCTTTCCAGCTGTCATCACTGTGTACCGGAATGAGCTTACATTTCCACGGCCGCAAATGGAATACACTCAAGTGTTATTCTGCTGGCTGCCACTAGATGGTGCAATAACAACATAATTATTACAGCGAATAATATACTGTACACATAACTTACAGAGTATAATTGTAATTATTTAAAAATAAATTCCTTAGATGACCACTATGTTTCTCCCTTATAATGAACTGCTAGGGGGAATTCATAAACAAGGAGTTGGAGGCTTTTTTGTACTATAAAAGTAGTGTAAAAAGTAGTAGTGACAAAGTGTATTCAAATATTAAAAAACATAGCTTATAACAGTTTTAGGTACTCTTTGTCCCTTTTTGGAACTTTTAATTGTTGGGACTTATTCATTAGGCTATAGCCAATTAGAATCTATTAACTATGAATCCATGTAAACTTAACCAAGGGTTTCTGCGCATTTCATTATCAAATTGGACTCTCTCTGTGGATTTTGCATTGTGCTAATTCCACATCTATTATTTCCTGAGACTACAAACCTGTAAAGTAAAAAATATGCAGAGAGAGGTATGACCTGGGCCTTACTAAGAACGTTGACATGCAAGGAGGAATCACACATAATGTTGTTTACATGCAGGATACCCTATCACTGTAAGAGACTTCCTCATTGAATTTTGACCCTTTTGTATTTTCTTCTAATAATGTCTTAGTGTTTTACTTGAGGATTTCAGCAAATAAAAAGTCAGGATTCAAAATGTTTTTTTAAATTTGGCATTATATGTTTGGCATTTAAACACATCACCTCAAGCTCATTTTTTGCAGACTTTGTGACATGTCATAGATTTAAGTTACTAATGTCAGATCAGCTACAGCTCACCAATTATTTTTAAAAAAGCAGAAAGGGACCAATGAGTGTATTCAACGTATAACCGAAATCTGGTCCACATCATTATTAAGTAATTGCACATTTCATATTTCACTTTAGGCTTCAAAAATAAGCAAATGTTATAAACCCATGAAATGTATAATTCCCAACCTTCCAAAATGGCATGACACAATGTAAAAGCACATTGTACTAATGTTTATGTAATCTACCCTGTATGCACATCATATTTGCACAATATGGCTCACTTGCCTGAGAATGCTCCCCCTCCAGTGCTGCTTGTCATACTCACCTGTTCTTCTGGGTTTAAAATCTTCAGCAATCTTTATCAGCTGAGTGGGGATGATGTTGCTCCATCAGTCATGACTTTCACATTTACTTAAATGTAATAGATTTTGTAATCAGATTGTAACATGTTTGGCCATTTGTCAAAGTGTATACAATATTTCTGACTACTGTAAATGCTCCAGTTTAAACCAAGATGTTGTTATATAAAAATAGAAAAAGAATCTCAATTGCTACTCAGGTGACACCTAGAGGCATGTCTTGGAACTGCATTTGTTTGACAGATCGGGGTTGCTAAACACAAAGCCGTTTGTAACAAGTTACATGGAGGAGACAGTGCCATCTACTGGTGACTAAAAAATTTAAAAAAAAAATGTAGGAGCAAATGATAGCAAGTAAAAAATAACAACTACTATAACCTGTAAAAAGGGGTATAAACAGACTAAGTCCATGTGATTTTATTTTGTCTCTTTAAAAAAATGGTTTAAAAATAACACACAATGAATGGTATTAATTTTCACACATTTTATTGGCATTTCTGTTGATTACTGTTTTGAGTGTTGGTCACATTTTGTGCATTAGGTTTTTATTCAGATCACTCTAAAGTTGAAAATTTAGCTCTCTCTTTCTGGTCGCCCTCAAAATTTGGTGCTAGGCGTAGCCTTGTCTTTACTAACCCAAAAACAAAAATGTACTATATTTCAGTTTACATTTTTAGTCATTAGATGTGGTAGCTTTATTAGGTAAACTTTTCTTTTCATTATGTTCACCTGGTGATTCTGCCAGTTAAACACTTTCCTGGGAATCAAGACAGCATACACTGGGTTGTAGTCCCTCCTGAACCCCTATAAGACTACGTAACTATAATTTTTCACTTCCATCAATTCCCCTTGCCTCGCTATAGGTACAGCTGGTCAGGTGAGCATCTCCTGGTTGAAGCACCGGGCTAAATTAACTTACCTACAGCCAGACATGGCTCTCTGTGTGTTCGGTTTCGACTTTTACTTGGTTAGCTATAACGGTTAAGGAGGCAAGTGAATGAGAGAAGAATGAAAAGCCCTGAAAAAGTGAGGAAAGATATTCCTTACCCCCAAAACACTACCTTAACATCTGCAACTTTTGTTGCTTTCACAGCCCTGTGCTGTCCCCCCAGGATTTAGCAAGCAGGTCTGAGCCTGCGATGGGAGAGTGGGCGGGTTCTGGCATTATGACATCACTCTGGGGGAACTTTCTTCCCCTGTGAGTGACACATGGCTCCCCGTGCATGTGCAGTCCGAGTTTGGTAAATTTAGTGGTTCGTGAGGTCACAAAGGTTGCCAAAGCAAGACCCGCAGTGGGTCAGGTAGTAGCACGTCATCAGGGTCCATGGTCTGAACAAACTCACGGTACTCACAGGCTGGTGATGGACTATCTCCAGCCCACCTGGCAGGGACATGAACAGAGTGCAGAGTCTAAGGTACTAACCTCTGGCTTCACCATCACGAGGGATGATGGACATTGGGAGGTGATGCCCTGGTGTACCCTTAGGGGATGGCAACTGCTGACTGGGTAAGGCAGAGGTAACGTACACAAACTAAATAATAAAACATGTTGTTTTTTCTTTAAAAAAAAAGAAAAAAAGGGTACAGCACTGCCCCGTTAAATCCTTTTTGTTGTGCCGATCAAGACTTAATGGGAGCACAGAGCCTCCTGGGATACCTACGACATCCATCCTGGGAGGCTCTGGCTGCTCCTTCTGTGCAAAACCCAATCTTGGGCATGCGCAGAAGGGGCCTTTTCTTCAGCAAGGGGAAAGAAATGCTGATCTCACTGCAAAAGAAGGTGACAAAAGATGGCAGTGCCCAGCAGATACTCTGCCCTGGGGCGAAGAGGAATTCTAGTGGGACACAGGACCGGATTGTGGGAAGCACCAGCGCCATGAAGGGATCTGCAGAATTAAAGGTAAGTGTAATTTTTTTTATTTTTAGTTTAGTTCCACTTTAAATAGGGAGCATTGTGTGACTGGAGGAAACCATGTTACAGGTATATAACACATCCCACCACTAGAGGTTTTCACTTCTACCAGCAGATGGAGTCCATTTTCCTAGTCTTCTTAGATAAACACGTTTAAGTTTTGCAAACTTTGGCTGGGAGAAGAGCAACCTTACACCATCTCACGAAATGTTGTTTGTAGGACCAGTGTTTGATACAGTGAGAAATTTGGCTGGACTGCTGGAACAGAAAGTTGAACTCTGCCACTGTCTTGAGTCAGGAGGGGACTAGCCAGCGACCAAATGTCAACCTCTCATTGTCTAAGTGTCCTACAGATTCTATCCTCTACATCCTAAATGTAAATTGGGCTCACTGACACATGAAACTGCTACAACGAGAGTTTGATGATCAGCAGATGATCACAGTTGATATGGATTTCTCAGGATATAAGGCAGTGTCTGGTGGTGACATCCCATGGGATGATTATTCTTTCATATTACATGATCACTATGGATGCCAGCTAGAAGGGCTAGGAGCTTACTGTGAGGAAGTCCAAGATTGGTGGACGTTTGACACGTGTTAAGTATTATCAGACATCTTGTAATAGTGGTAAATCTTGCTGTGCAGGCATTTGTTTTTTATATCAAGAGAGAGAATGTTTTACTCTAAATCCACAACAGAGCAGCAGTAGCTTATTTTCAACTTCAACCTGGCACCTGGATCATTAAAAACTCCATCCAAATATGCAATGGGCTTAGGAAAACTTTGCTAGCCTGAGAGCTGTCTACATTGCAGCGTCACACACCAACCAGTTGCTGGATCATCTAAGCTGTACCTTTGTAGTTAACAATAAGTGGTCACTAAATCAAGTACAGAATTGGGGGATGCCACAAATAGTTCTAGTGGCATTGCCATGCAATGAAAAATGCCCACGTTACATGACATTGAATGTCCTGCACTATGATGTGAATGTCCTGCACCATCCATTTTTCCTCTTGTTCCACTACTTCTCAGATTTCCCATTAGTTTTGTAAGTTTTTCAAACTAAAAGATTAGAATGTTAGATCTTCTTATAATGCACAAATTCTGGAATTCTCAGGCAGGGGTCGATAAAAGTCTCAATACTAACACTAATAAAGTTCATGTTTCAGCTAAATTAGCAGTCACAAATAAGAAATGGACAGAACATCCACTAATCAGACGGTTCCTACGGGAATTCATGGAAATCATGCTGCCGAGGAGGCAATGCATTCCCAAGTTAGACTTACTAGTGTTAGACTTTTTGTCCTGTGATCCATTCCATCCATTGGGAAATATATAAATCGATATTCTACGCCTAAAGCTGTTTTTCCAGTAGCAGTTCTATCAGTTGCACTTTAGGTACACAGAACCCTACATCTTCTATTGTAACTGAGTAGTAATGAGACCAATTATTATTCCATGACAACCAGGAAATTGCATTTCCAGCAATGTTGGCATTGGAAGGAGTTCACTATTTAATAGATGTAGGTCAAGTCCTCCAAAAGGTAATGGAGGTTACAATACTTACAGTCTCGCAACGGGCTGTTCATTATTCCCCATGACTTGAGAAAAGGGCAACAAGCATCACTTAGATCTCAACTTGGATAGTTAAAGATCTACAAATCAAGAGGGATACATGTTCCAGAGAATCCCAGATCTCACTTGACCAGGGATATGTCTCCCTCCTTGATATGCTCCTCTGCAGGCAATTTGCACAGCAGCAACATTGATGTCTCTGAATCCTTTTATTAGCCATTAAAATATGACCCAGCCTGCTTAACAATGACAGGGCCGACCTTCAGTTACAATAATAAAGTGCTTGGTTTTCTGCATCATTCTGCCCTGTATTTTTATGTTATTCCCCACTCTATGCTACCAATATACCCAAGAAATCAGAAAACTGTATACTTACATTTCTATCATTTTTCATTCCCTGGCACATCTTCATGGCAGCATACATTCTCCTACTCTATTTTTCTGATGAGAAAGTTAGTGGAATGGGGTGGTCTGGGTGAGTACAAAAGTTTATAATCTCCTAGTACTAAAGGGGTTGAGGAGGGCAGGACTACAGTGTACACTGCCATGAGGATACACTAGAAAAGACTGGGGATGATTCTACAGATGTACAATTTTCAGATTTCTGTACTAGAATGACAATACTCATACTATATCTATGAAGGGACTGGCTAGTGACGCTGGGACTGGCTAAACTATAACCCCCCCATTTACATACCATGGCATGGCCACATATATATGAATGGGCTGCCTAACACAAGGGAAGTGTTTTTTTTTCTTGTTTACTATCTTGTTTACAACTTTTTTTCTTGTTTACTATTGCAATACATGGCAGTGTTGATAAGGTATGTTGGGGTGTCTATCAGAATACAAATTGCATTGTAGCACACCAAATATCATATGTGTTACTGTGTGCTGCAATGCACAATGTGAATGGGGCTTTTTCTATGCACAGTACAAAAATCAACAGTGATATGTAGAGAGCAGAAACCAATCAAGTTTCATCATTTTAGGGGCAACTACTTCATTGTTGCTCTGCACTAACTTTTTGCTTCTTTGGACCCAGAAGCTAAAGTCCACGAAAATTATATTACTGTGCACCATTCTAAATTGTCTGTTAAACAAAGAACACATTTACTTGTTGAATTATTATAAATGGCTTGAAATACTATATCCATGATAAAGAGACATTGGACATGCTTGCCTATTGTTAGTATTTGAACTACATCGTCACAGCAAAAAAATTGTTTAATATAACAGAAAGAAGGGAAAGAGAGTGCACATAGAAACAAGGAAAGCATTAGCACATCAATCACTTTTACATGTAATCAAGACTTTAGTTTTTGTTAAAGTAATTCTCAATTTTCACCACTAGATGTTGCTCTAGAATCATGAAATACAAAACTAAAGTACTGTGACATCACAACAATGATCTGTCCAATCAGAATTCTGATATTTTCCAGGATATTGTGGGCAGATTTATAAATAAAATTATTTTCATGAATGAGATTTCATGTAACTTCCTTTTGCATTCCTGGAACAGAATGTTATTAGCAAATGTATCTTTTGGTAGAAAAAGTCAGAATTTTATAATTACAGTATTAGAACCAGAATTAAATAGTAAATACTTTTTTGGTAACCATAATATCATTGATGGCAGGATAGCTGTGTCCTGGAATGTGTAGCTAGTTTGATGTGTTGCTGTAGACAAGCATAGGGCTGTACATGACAGCAGGAAGGACATTGCTGGGAATGGAGGGGTGGTGTAGCCCACACAATGGTGTACCTGTAGGAGGCCTAGCAGCCTGTGTGCAATGCATGGCGCTGCCGCTAGGTGGCCGGGCTGCCCGTGCACCTTGCTGTGTGGCTGGTAGTCGGTGCGGCCAGTGCGTTGGCGTGAGCTTGTGCCGTGTGGTGACATTCTCCCCCACGTGACGTCATGCCATTATGGTGTCTCCTCATACGTCTTCCTATATAGCCCTGGCCCATATGTGAGTTATGGGCACAGCCAGTGATGCTCACACGGGAGGAGACAACATTTCCACCCTGAGATACCCGGGAGGGGCAGTGTCACGAGTGCCCGGGCATGTTGGAGGGGCCAGGTAATGAGGGGAAGACAGGCCGCACCCGGGCCGCCATTTTGTATTGTCTGTGGTCTGAGCTGGGCCTGTCATGGGAGGGCAGCTGTGTGTGAGGTGGAGGGGATTCTCACAGCGGGCACATCGCAGGAGAATGGGCCGGGTGTAGTGCGGGCCCAATTGTGTCACCACCCGGGTGTTGTCACTGAGGAGGGAGCTGACAAGATGGAGAGAGTGGGGGCAGGGCTGTTATGCTGTGAGGGCTGAGCCTGTGATGGAGGATTACTCTGTCATGGTAATGGTACGGCTCCTGTGGGCACCATGCTAAGCCTGGCATTACAGGGGGTCCCCGGGCACCATCCCCGGTGTGTGTGACACAAGGTCATTATATTCACAACATATGGCTGTCTGCCCTCCCCCCTGGGGGATATGTTACAGCCTTATCATCTTCCTGGTCAGACAGAAGGTGGTTGCTATGGGCAACAGAGTAAACACTTTATAGCAGAACCTGGGCAGCCGCATTGCAGCGTAACCCACAGCAACCCAAGCTATTGGTGTCAGACCCGGAAGTGGGTTGGTTGTTGTGGCCTGCTCTTTGTGTCGGTGTGATGCATACTAGTCATGTGACTCCAGTACTTTGCCACAGCATAGGGGGAGCTATAGGCGGCCCTGACCCTATATGTACATGCTCATCAGTATTGCCCTCCCACCCCCATCCATGTCTTCTACATTTTACCCCGCCCCCGACACATTGCCCTTTCAGACAAAACCCGGGGATTGGAGGCTCAACCTTAGCGACAGGCTGCACGCCCCCCCTATCACTAAGTACCCCAGCACCCTCCTCTCCGCAGCCTCCCCTCCCCCACGCAGGCTCCGCACGCCCCCTGTGGTATTGCGAGGCACAGCAGCTCTCCCCTCTTGCGTGCTGTGCGGTCGGGGGGGAGGCAGTGCAGACCGCCGCGGGCTCCGGGCCTAGCGCTCTGTGTGTGTGATGAGGGGCAATCGCACGGTAAGGCCGGGGCAAGAGTAACTTCATCTTTCCTCCATTTCCCTGCCTATGCATCTATAGCAGTGCACGGGGAGGGAGAGTCATGATCGGCTTCTTTTATTATTACCCCCCAATACATGAGAGCTTTCTGAGCTGATTTCCTCTCCATGCTGACCTCCACGTTACACGGCTTCCCCGGCCCGGATCTGCACACTTGTACGAGATGATCGCTTGGCGGCTTTTGCTGATTGCATGTGTGGGGGTGCCGGGTATTGGGTGCATAATGTGCATTGGGTGCTGAATATTGGGTGCCGGGTATTGGGTGCATAATGTGCATTGGGTGCCGGGTGTGTTTACATAATACAAGCCATGGCCGTGCAGTCAGGGACAAAGCCGGTAGACAGGCTGCTGATCATGACTTAACCTGTGTGCTGCTGGCCTACAAGCTCGGAGGTTCGGGGAAGTCATTCAATGTTTGTGTATTTCATACTCTGCCCAATGTTCACATGGTATGATGGAGGGAGGGATCTGGGATCTTTTTAATTCAATCTGCCCCATAAATCGTGCCCCCCTTCCTTTTCAGCATTGAGTCGGCGGCCAGGCTGTGTGCACCCCGGCAGTCATTGCCTGCTGTAGGCCTCGGCTCTGCCCGATGCTTTTGGCTGCCATTTTGGCCAGAGGACATCATTGACTCTGCTATTCAGTCTGGCCTGGTAACTTGGAAATCTTGGTTTGTGTGTTTTGTTTCCTGCATCTCTACTAATACATGGAGCTTTCACCATAGCAGTCACTGCAATTACCCACCTAGTTATATTGTTTTGCTGTTTGTAGTTGCTACAAAGCATTAATGCCATATTTATTTCTACAGGTTAGTGCCTGCACAGGATGGATGAAGCCTGTGATCTAGACAGGCACGGCAGTGTCCCCACCTATTATAACTCTTTGGATCCAAATGCCCAGCACAAACGGTACGTGGCGGAGCGCAGCATGTTAGAGCCAGTCAATGGGTGCCCGGTGCCGCGTAATCAGCCGCTGCAGACCAACTCACAAGGTTATGGTCAGGAACCTGCTCAGCATTACAATCCGCTGCAACGGCTCCAAGACATCGCCTCCATGATGAATATGGACGGAGTAAATGGATCGCACAATATAGACAGGCGACCGCCAGAAACAAGTTCGCAGTCCTACTTTTATAATCACAATGAGCCCCCAGTTCATCCCACGGGCCCTGATCCTGCTCACCACTATACACCAGACATTCCTATAAAATCGTGTAAACCCCTAAAGAATGGAATGCACCCGTTTAATACATTTTGTCATGCGGAATCAGAATATAGCATGGATCATCTAAATTATGGACTAGATGAACCTGGATTTGGCATGCCTTTGTCTGTTTACAGACAGCAGTCCCCAGCAGTGGAAAATATTGGGACACCAACAGCAAAAATAAATTCACCCCCAGACTTTGGAGCAGAATTTGAGGATTTGGTTCAGTTAGACTGGGGTAATAATGGCGAAAATCAGATAGGAAGTAAACCTCTTCCGAGAAAAACCTCTTTCTTGGCGATGATCCAAGATCCTGAAATATCAAATGGAACTCACTCCAGTACGATTTCCGATAGTTTATTAGACGATGGAAGCACGTCATCGCTGGCCGATAATAGACTAAATGGGCCGGGGCCACTAAGCACAATGAGCTCGGCAGATTCATTGTCTCTGGAAGAAGATGTGGAAGATTTTGATGCCAGTCATGACCTTTCCCCCAACTCCTCTGAATTACAAGTTGTAAGCAACCTTTTTTTTTTTTTTTTTTTTTTTTTTCTTTTCTTTTCTTTTTAGAAAGATGTTTTTTTTAGGAAGATGTTCCTAACACACTTTCTTTGGTGCAATTTTAGTGCTCATCTAAATGTAAATTTAGAGGATAAGGCCTATTCAAAATGGGAGTCTCTGAACCAATACATTCATACTAATGGATTTTCTGTCCATGGAAGCTTGATAAAGGAGGTGTCATGGTTTGTTTTTGTTGTTACTGGTCATGTGATCTTGGTAGGACGTGCTTTAATTATAGGGCTGGGCAAACCCTAGATGGTGGAATGTCAGTAAGGTAGCTGCCCCATCCTTACAAAAGCGTTTGTTTCTGGTTCCTAAACTGAATCCTCACCCCTGCATTTGTGAAACACATTATAAACCTTGCTAACTGTATTCTTATCTATAGATCTTTACATTTTTTTTTCTTTCAAGGACTTGTTTACACCATATTGCACATAATGTGCAATCGCCTGATTTCATTTTTTAGGTGTGCTGTAGTGCTTTGTAACACATTGCGGTTTTTCTTTACCTTTAATGATTCTGCCATAAACTGCAATGTGTTACGGCATATCATACTGCACTAAAGGGCTCATTCACACCAAGACGCTGTGCACTACAATTCAAAGCTCAAGTTCATGTGGGTTGTACTGCAGTGCACTACAGTGCACGTGTTTATGTGACGGTGTATTGGTGTACCATTCAATATGAATGGCACACAGGAGTTCACTCGTGTTACTGTATGCAGTGTGTTAATGGACCTGTCCATATATTCCTTTTTAATTTTTTCTGCAAAGTTCCACAACAAAGCACATTATAAAAACTAAAAGCATAGAAAATAAAGCTAGGGGGCATTTCAGACCCAAGGTAAGCCACAGTATTCTACTGTAGGCTCAGCTGTCACCCCAACCTCTTTTCAAGTGAATGGGAGAGGTTGGGAATTGGCTTTTGCATACAGCGGTGGCAAAATGCTATGCAGTTTCCAAATTGACAATTCCTTTTGGCCACGTTGTTGTTTGAAGGTTTGCACCAAAGCCATTTGCACTCTGGTTACTGGTGGTACGGTTTGCTGCAAGCCCAGAAACTGCCAACCACACAGTTTCACTCCATATTACTGGTGTGAGCAAGCCCAAAAAAACAATGTATCAAAACAAATGGCATTTGCTCTTTAAATGTAAAGGACTAATACATGTTGAAAGCGGATCAGGAATGGCACTTGTGATTTCTTTGCTAAAGAAAAATGAAGTTAAACTTCATGGTTTCAGAGTAAAGTTTAGTCATCCACTCCACTGTGTAAATACCTTGTACAAGCTTAAGCCCTATAAAGCACTTCACAGAAAGTTGCAGCATTTGCCTGCCACATTTCTTAAGTTTTCACTGTAAAGAGATGACATTCGGGGACTTGATGACATTCGTGCAAATATTCAATTTGTTAAAAAAATAAATAAATTGGTGCAGGACCTGATTCTTACAGCAATGCCGCTACTGGAGACATTTCAATCCAGCTACTTGACATTTGCCAGCTGAGAGGTCTGGGCACATTCAGCACAGCCTGGCTGCATTTACCACATCCTAGATGCCAAATGTTTTCCAGCCTGGCCCTTGCTGCTTGGCACAAACCCTAGGTCCCGACATGTTTTGCCATTTAGGTTGTAATATAAAAATCAATTGGGATATTTCATAAAATGTATTGTCCTTTAAGCAACGCAAAGACCTTAGATCTTGGTTAAATTGATAGGACCGGCTTCATAGTGCTTGCCCAGAAAAGGCTACTTCTTTACTTCCAGTGTTGCTGCTATATGAGAACCCAGGCACACATATCAGAAGATTACAATAGAGCTTGCACAATTTTTCTGGGCCCAGGTTGTCTAATTAAGCTGCATACACACGTGCAATCGTTGGAAAGGATCGTCAAAGATCCTTTCCAACGACTAAGCACTGCACGATGCATGAACGAGCGTTGTACATACCGCACTGTTCTGCTCTATGGAGAGGGGAGGGGGAGAGCGACGGAGCGGCACCCTGCTGCGCTCCCTCCCCCTTCCCTTGCATTAGGATCATTCGTTGTGGATCGGCCAGGACGGTCGTTCAGTCGATGGATGACGAGCGCTCTACACACACCAGATTCTCGTCTGCTATCGGCCCTGAGACAGGTGAGAACCATTGGACGTGTGTATGTGGCTTTACAATTCATCCAGTAGGCCATCCAGCAAGACTGGGAAAAGGACAGTCTTGTATCTGATTGTGATAGTGTCCATGTGTTTCATATATATTATATCTTTTCACTGACCACCATATTCCCCCAGTACCTCATACTTCCCAGTATTGGTGCAGCCTACTCTGTCCATGTGACTCCTGAGTTTCTTTCATGCATTCTACGCAATATTTGTCAGACTGAACTGTGACGGAACTGTGTTTTATCCTTGTGAACATCTGTTTCTTTCTTTTAATTCTTTTCCCTTGTACTGTCGCTTTAGAATGTGAACTTTTATAGTAGTAATGGCATATACCTGATGTAAATGTTTTAGCATTTATTCAGTAATCCCTGCCATGTAGCTTACATAGTGTCTTACTGCAGATGAAACATTGAGGCCCATATATTGTTACATTAAATTATTAGACATGGCGAAAGCAAAAATCGTAATAAACCTAAAGTGTAATCTAGTGTTTAGTGCAGCAGAGAAGTTTTCTGCTATTCACATATGTTGGCTGTAAAAATTCTCTAGCCTGGAAATTGGTACCTTTGTTCATCCATAGAGTGGTGAATAGGGGAATGTTCTTCCATAGTTTGCATTAATATCTATTCAGATCAACATAAGATCCGGTGTCCACCTCTTCCTTTAAAATGTCATAAATCATGAACAGAATGCAATTCATATCTGTGATAGGGATTCACTCCCCGCAGCATGGATGGCCCCATGTAGAACTTATGCAAATAGAACATAGACACCAGCACTTGAAAACACAGGATTTTTGCTTTATTATAATATATTGTGACAATACTTTTATATTAAAGAAAGAATCCTGTATTTGGCGTGCAGGTAACATTCCAACATCAATAGAATCATGGTCCTAACATGACTTATTACGTAGTGTTTTATTTGCCATTAAGCAATTCAGTTTTTTGCAGCAGAAACATTCCAGTGTTCTGGAAAATGTTTATACCATTTTCTACAGATTTTACTTGGGCTTCAAATATTTATATAGAACCATCACTCATGTTAAACTAGTAAAAAAACTCTGTGGCACTTCATCTGCTTGGCTGAACTGCTGGTCTGCTTTTACTATGGATTGGTGAAACGGACATCTAAGTTTAGATTCTCATATTCACCTCTGGATTGGCTTCTACTGGGACTGCTTTAATTTGTTTGCCCTGGAAAAAATTTAGCAGTTCTGCATGTGGAGGATGTTAGATTTTACTGCAGTTCTTGTTGTAGTTTGTTAGTTCATGATTACCTTTTGTTAGCTGTGTAGGTAAAATCTAGAATCCCCTATCTTTTGTGAGGTTTTTTATCTACTTTTTCTTCATTTTGCAGTACATTTTTTGATAATTATCAAATTATTCAAATCAATAGTTCAAATTTCAAACTTGCGAACAGGAAGGGATTTTATTGCAGAAAGGAACAGGCGATGGTCCCTTGTGCACTAGTTCTTATCTAGTTATTTAGGAAAGGTTCCTACCTAATATACAAAAGTTTTAAAAATGCGTGCCTGAAAGTTAGAATTATGATCAGGAGGAGATAGAGACAGACACGCTTTTATAAGCAATGTGATGTTTGATTTTATTTAGTTAATGGTTACGTGTGGCCTTGAATCTAACAGAGACCGACTAGTTTAACAAGTGATGGCATAAAAAATTGGAATACAAGGTGACAATAAAAATATTTTTTACATAAGCTTGTTGTACAATATTTTCCTATTTCTATTTTAAAGTTGGAAAAATAGGGTTTCCCCTTTTGGCTTCTTCAGGGGACCATTAAGATCAAGGATTGGGGTCTGGCTGTGATTATTTGAAGAAAAAAGTACTGGGAAGGATATTAAAGGACTTCCTTGAGGCTGTGCTGCGGACCTCCTGCCCGCCACCTTATCCCCACTACTGAACCACCAAGTTCAACCAAGAAGTTCAATTTACCACTCTCTAATCCTTCTAACTGCATACTACTAATCAACACCCCTTTGGAAAACTGGAATAAGACACTGAAACCCATATCATCCGCACCTGTAAATTAGAACTACTCAAGGATTTCTTGAATGATGCTATAGGTTGTTGGGAAAAAAATTCAGATTTGCAACCCGACCCTGTGCAGGAAAATAAAACTGACTGCCATTGGATTGGAAGAATTTCTGCCCATGCTGCCTTGACAACATATGAACCTACTTCCAAACCCTAGATTATCCTGACCACTAATCCTTCCAGTTGTCTCACTTTAATATCTTTCCCAGTACTTTTTCCTTCAATTAATCACAGCCAAACCTCATGGGATGCACTGACTCGGCTTTCCCCTATATTGAATTGTACAATTGTGTTCTAAATCCTTGATCTCAATGGTCCCCTGAAGAAGCCAAAAGACGAAACGCGTCAGGCACTTTGAGACCTTTTTCGACTTTAAAGTAGGAAAATATTGTACAACAACAAGCTTATGTAAAATATATTTTTAATGTCGCCTTGTATTCACATTTTTTATGCCATCACTTGGTAAACTAGTTGGTCTCTTAGATTCAGGGCCACATTAACCATTCACTAAACAAACACAAACATCACATATATATAAAAGCGTGTCTCTCCATCTCCTCCTGATCACTCTTCTGCACTAAAACATTCTTACTTGCCTGTTCACAATTTTTTTTTCTAAAAGGCTGCCAGGACTAAACGAACTCCAGAAGACTGGAATAAAATGGTGGTGCAAGGTGAATATGAGTAAAAAAAAAAACTGCAGCCAAGCAGGTCTTTTACTGAAGAAAGGACAGTTGCAGGGCACTGCCATTTTTTTTTTTTTATTTTATTTAATTTTTTTTTGACAATGATTTTCAGCCACCTTGAGTGGCCTTACCCAGATGATGCAACTTGCGTGCAGGAGTTTATTCATTCCGGTACACCAATTGTAAGCTGGGATTGCTGATGAACTAGTGGTCAGCTCAGAAAAATGTGATAGCTGGGCAGCAGTCAGGCGAGTAAGATAGTTATTGCAGAAAGGACTTCGCCTGTCCATTTCTGCAATAATCACCCTGCCTGAATGCTAATTTGCACAGTGGGGTTTAAGTGCTTTTTAAATGTAACTTGTTTTGACAGCCCAATTGAGCTGGTAAGCCTAGGTAGAAAAGCCTCACTACCACACACATCAACACCTGCATGCTGCAGAAAGGAACCGTAGGTCTGGAAGCAGTGGTGGCCTTGGTGCAGTAGTCTCACACCACCTCCTAGTTCGGGTCTGTAGTTCTGTACATAGCAAAACTCAATATCTCTGCTGATTGTAGTGAGAGCTGTAACTCTGATTCGGGAAGGTGTAAGGCTGTGTACACACACTAGATGCTTGACGCCTGTGACAACCAATTGGGCTTCTTTTTTGGTAGACTAAGAAGTGATCTTTTTTGCATCATATACCTTGTCCTTTTGGTAACTTGGGAAGCTGCAGTTAAAATCTAATGGAGAAAAATATTTAGCACAAGAGCTATTGTTTCCATCTGTGTGAAATGATGGGAAAATCAACTAGTATGTTACAAATAGTGATTGTGGTGTTTTTCTGGTGAATGAAGAATCCTAAAGCTGTGATGGTTTTTAACATTTGGAATAGCCACAAACTGGCCTGTGTCCGCATCATTTTTTTTGCATTGCAGTTATGTAAACAATTTTCTTTGCATTTGCTAATCAATGTGTTTTTACTGATCTCTACTGTATTAGCTTTAGTCTTGCTCCAGTCTTGTCATTCATTTCGTTTTTCTTTATTAATGGTTACCTTTTCTGTTCCACGCTGATAGATGTGGGGGGCACTTAATCCTTCCTATGACTGTGGAACAGTTCTACACTATGATCGTCCACATGTAAGTCCCCTACGACTCAATGGCATTCCACCTTCCTTGTTGGCCTGCATCAGTTATTTATTTTTGGGGGCATTGCAGAGCTATGACCACCCTCTGCCACCTTACTCCCACCCATTGATTACCCTCATTTTCTAGCCATTCCCTCATCGAACCCTGTACAAATCCATTCAACCTGAAATGGTAGGAGAGTTCCACAGCCAACAGTTAACTTGTTTGAAAAGTCTTTTTTTCAATGTGTATATTGTAATATGAATAGAAGTGTAATAGAAAAGACATATGCTGATGTTCTGAGCTTTGCATCGCAGTGATATTGTAAAGGTGTGTGTGTGTAAATTTCTCATTGATACAGTGTGTAGGACGGTTTTGATGTGTTTTGTCCTGCATTTGCATTGTTTCTCCGAATATGGGATGTGTTATTGGAGTGCACTGCACTCAAAGCAGGTCAATGCATCCATTTGCAATGTAAAGCATTGCACACCGTGTAACACCTTAAGCTGCATTGTATTCAAATATAAAACCCAATGCTGGACAGCATCTTTCATTTACAGTTGACCCTAAATTTACTTGTTGGAAACAAGGGTGTAGCATATGTCTAGTTTGAACAGCTGCTAAGCAGATACCATAATTGTAGCTAGTTTTTCTCACCCCATGGTGGCCAGTTTTCAAATATCAAAGTTTAAATTATTTTAAACTTTTCAAGGCGGTGTCCGTGCCTGCCAACTTTGCATTCCCATTGGCCTTTGACTATAATGGTCATCCGCTTGGGGTAGTAGGAATGTAAGCGAGGTGGGAAGGGAACCAAATAAAATAAAACAAAGTGCCATTGGTGTGTCCATTCAGAGAAGTCAGCTTTTGTAATGGATGTGTGTTGTGTGGTTTGTTTGTTGTTTTTTATCAGTCGTTTTAGTACATAGGGTGATGTGATAAAATATGTTTAATTAGTAATCCTCGAACAGAAACAGGTCAAGTAAATGTCAAATAACACACAAACTTAAGACGTAGGATGGGATGCAAATATTCCTCAGGGAAACACTCACAATGGCAATAAAGCCGTTGCATTTTAGATGGATGAGCAACTCCCTACTTTAACTTTATAGAAACAATTGGTAAATCAATGAATGGAAGGGGTGGTAGGGCTTGCATGAGAGTAGGGATATATTATGTAAGTAAAAATGATTGAGCATTCTCAAAACTTCTGGACTGACAAGGTTGCTTAGCAGAGAATTTCTCCTTTAGAGAGGAAGAATGTCTAGTGGATTTTCAAATTTCTGTTGGCATCCTGTGAAATTATATTGGGTTGTTAGGACAGAGAGACTTGTCTGCTTGGGTTAAAACTATTAAATTGGTAATGCCACCGACATTAGGAAATATTGTTTGATGTAGGGAAAATCTCTAATTATATACCAATGTGTATTTTGTCTTTGTCCTTTCAAATTTAGATAAAGGTCAAAAAGGACATTTCTGCTTCCTTCTTAAGTCTTTGGTATGTGAGCTGCATGACAACTGCAAGTTTGGCACAAAATGGTTCCCATACTAGGGAAGAGAGTTAAGAATCCATTGCCTTAAATATGGATGTATTAAGAGGCCTAGGCTTTATAACATACAAGCATATAGGGAGTATAATTTAATATTATGTTATTATAAGCAACCGCAGAGGGGATGAGAACAGGACATTTTTATTTTATCACTAATAGTAGGATATCATTATTACAAGAGATTGTGGGTGGATTTCTAGATATTCCACTTATCCACCCAAAGGTAGCAGTTACACTGAATGATTTAGGGTTTGCTAGCAGGCAGTTCAGGGACATCCCCAGCGATCACCCGCCTGGAGAAGCTGGTCATAGCGGGGAATATATTTTTTTTCATATATACTCATAAAAATGGCCATTCCAAGGAATTGCAGGTCTTAGCACATCAAATAATGCCAATGATTGGAAGTTTTCTAAACTAATTTTTAAGAATCAAAAACTCATCAGGAAGGTTATTTTTGGCAAATTCTGAAATAAAAGAAATATACATACCCATTTGCAATGTTTTCACAGTGCATTCACAACTTGGTGCATGAAACCCTTGGCTGACAGGAATTAATTAACTCTTAAACGCATAAGGGGAGTTACATCATTCCTGTCTGACTACTTAAAATGGCTGAAGATCCTGAACCTGGAAGAGGATCCGGTGAAGGAAGATAGCAGGACAAGGGATAAAAAAGAGCAGCATGCTTGTCAATTTTTTTTTTTCTCTTTAACTCTTTGGCTTACCTTTTGAATGATTATTTGAGCTCTCCCAGCTATTCATGGGTTTATTTTTTCCCAAGGGTGAATTGACAAAATAACAGAACTAAAACAATGTGGCAAAAGTGAGGGACGTTGTATTTTCATTACGCATATATTCATTTTTTTTGTACAATCTATTATCCTCCAGAGTGCGTTTGATACATTAGGCCTTTAGTATTGAAGCCAGCATAATTTTTTTTCCCTTGTAATTGTTGCTATAAATTTTCTGTGAGCTGTGCTCTTGTAAATAACAGTTATGGTTTTCTATGATTTGCTTTTGCCTACAGTGTTTAATGTCCTCGTTTAACCTGTTCTGCAATTCCCTCTAGAGGATGTCTGAATGAAGTGTAGGAGTGCAGTAAGCTTATTTATGCCGTCTTTTTCCTTTAGCGACAACCGAGGAGGAAAAAATCTGCTCCTGTAATCTATGAAGAAGGGGACATTGTCTGGGCCAAGTTCAGTCGACGCCCTTGGTGGCCGTGTAAGATCTGTGCTGTACCTTCTGAGGAAGAAAAAGGTGAGGGTTGGAGGTTTTACTGGTAAAAATCGGGAGACAAATTTTATTATGGGTTATGGACCAGGACAGCAGCCAGCAACACACTGTAAAATACCCAGTGAATGCCAACAGCAACATTGTATGTTATCTGGCTCAGACCTATTTGTTTTTCATTGTATACCAAACAGTTTCAAAGGCAAACAAAGTCCATTTCATGATGGCATGACAGACAGCGCTGCATAGTATTGCATAGAAACAGTTACAACCTACTAGATTGTAAGCTCTTCAGGCCAGGGTCCTCTTCTCCTGTATCACTATCTGTATTCCTCTGTCATTTGCAACCCCTATTTAATGTACAGCGCTGCGCAATATGTTGGCGCTATATAAATCCTGTTTAATAATAATAACAAACATGAAAGAATATCATGTTCAGGAAAGATTTAGCACACAGATAGATTTACTGGTATTGTGAAACCTATTCTTGACTGAAGTAAGGTTGTCAAATAATATTAAAATAAATGATTTTAGTGTCTAGTTAAAAAAAAAAAAAAAGCTAAGAAATAAAGCAATGACTTGTTTCTTTGTATGGCCAGTTTAGATAAAAACAATTGCCAAATAACATTTAATTGCTGGAAGTGAAACTATTACAACCAGTTATGTTTTGATGCAAGTCCAAATGTCCTGGTCTCCCCCCAATGTCTTCCTGACGCTTGTCAAAAACTACCTATATTATACTTCTACCCATCTTTTGTGAGTGTCCAGTGACAGTTGAACAAATGAGAACTGTACACACAGTGGTGATACGCTTTATGGAGAAGAAAGGGGGAAGAAACCCTGCTGCATCTTTCTCATAATAAAAAGCAGCCATTTTCAGTTTGTCCTCTGCCCAACAGATCCCTAAAGGTATTGGAAGACCCATTGTCTTTTGACAATTATCTTTTGTGTGTATGTAGTTTAAGATTTGAAGCTCTGCTGCTGTCCACTATAGCTGCTAATGATGTAATCCAGCTGAAATGTGACACTACGGGACACATTCTGCAATGTAAATGTTCGTGTTGGTCCACATATTGATTTTAATACAGGAGTTTCCCTCTCCCAATGAAAATGCATTCAAAAACAGAATTTAAGTTTAATACATGCTTTTTGAAATATACAAATGTGAACAAACTTCTGAATCTGCTGTCTGTAATTCCTAAAAAAATAGGTAAACTAACAACTTTGATCCTGATTTTATCATTTTGTAGCTGCATCCACTACGAAGTCACCACGAAGATATTATGTGGAAACCCTGGGGGAACTAACTGAGAAGGTGTGGGTAACTGCAAAAGCAGTTGTCCCATTCAAAGGTGTTTATCAATTTGAAGAACTGCCTGATTCGAGGCCATCTCAAAAGGAAGGTTGTAGCAAGCCTAAGGTTCGTTACCTCTGTAATAAAAATCAAGAGTGTGTGACTGAATGTGTTATTTTTTGTAAATACACATTAACAATAAATCAAATAGGGAAAAAAGTCACCCTGGTATATGGAGTCAGTTTTAAAAACTCCCGTACTCATGTATATTACAGTATAAATATGACTTTGGCAGAAAAATATACCATCATCAGTGCTCCATGTACAGTGCTCCTTCATATGTTGGCACTTTATAAATCCTGTTTATTAATATTAGTCAGTATCTTCATATTTTATTGAAATTGAAGCATCAGGGCCTGTCAATTCAAGAACTTTGGGTCCAAGAGAAAGGAGCAACACCATAGCTAGGAGCATGTACTCCTGCCTGTCAGCCCTTGGATTGTAATTTTCATGTTAGAGACAATGGGTTACAACCTCCCTTCTTCAAGTACAGAGACTGCAAAATGTCCTGTTCCAGCTGTTTGTCATATACATAATAGGTTTTGGTAAATTGACAGGCAGACTTCCTCTAGATTTGTTGAAGTGGTCCCTACACTCAGATGTTTCACACTTCTAGACTTCAGGCAACAGTGTGTCAAGGACCAGGTTTTTGGTTACCTTGTGAGTGTTAAATCTGGTGCTCTCTATTGTATCTGCAAGTACTGCCTTACTGCCTGCCAGGCTTCTACCTGGCCTACTTCCACTTTTACAGTTTCTTCTACCCAAATCTTTTGGCCTCCTTTGATGCCACCTTTGAATGTGAACAGACTGTTGGTGTTTGTGTGCCACCGTTTAGTTGGAGTGCTCATGCATGTCCCAAGTGAAAAGACTCCCTGTTCCCTATAACACCTGTTTTTGATCTTTTCTTGCTTTGCTATAAAACTGATGTACTCTCATAATGGAAGGGATTAACATTGCTTTTTTTTTTTTGTCTTCAGTTTTTATGCAAGTTGTCAGTATGACCTGAACCTGTTATTACAAACTATTTTACTAAGCTAAATTTCTGTTTCAGTTTGCCTGATTTTGTCATCTTTCTTAACAGATTCCATCAAAGCTTCTACCACTATGGCAGTCAAGCATTACTCATGCCCAGGATTGCCTTGCCAAGACAGAATATGGGGACGTTGTTCAGTTTGCAAATTCAACAGACCAACAGCCAGAATATGGAGGAAAAAAATTATCTGGAACAATCGGTGTATTAAACGGTTTTGTAAAACCTCATCTGCCTAACAGTGTCCCATCTCCTCGAAATAACCCTGATTCTGCAAAGAAAAAACATGGTATAAGCCGAAAGCCTTTAAATAAGAACTCTCCTAAGACTAAAGCCTTGGGTGAAGATTTTGTTGCCTGTATGCAAGCTGTCTCTCCTAATTATTGGTCTAATGAAACTACTGATGAAAATAATAAAATGGCACCATCTCAGAGAGAAAATAATGATCTAAAACAAAAATTTACCAATCCCCATAGCCTTAGTAGAGACAGAGGCAACATTACTGAATTAGTGGAGCAAGACAAGTCTTTAATGGAAAAGCAGTCTCTGGGTGATCATGCTGTATCCTTAAAATCTTTAATAAAACCATCTGTGTCTTCAACAACTGATATACATAAAAAAGACCTGGACATACTTAATCAATGTCCAAAACAAAGTCTTGACACGGAAGCAGAAATGTCTGTGGGAAATGTAAACAAGAAACGTGCTCGGGATTGTTCATTATCCATCCCTGTAAATGTTAATAGGAAATTTTCCAGATCCAAGGATTATTCGACCTGCAGCAAAGAAATATCAGCAAATAAAACCAGCTCACCACTATCTCCTGGGGACTCAAAAAAGGAAATATTAGTAAATCACGCTATTGTCAAAGGTCACCAATCTGTAAACATGAATGGGCCTCTAAATGCCGAAAGCCAATCCTGCACAGCGGACAACAAAAGCCTAAATGAACAATGTAGTTTGGGCTCCAAAAATTCTTTTAATTTGCCCACCGTGTCTGGGTGCACAGAAATGTCATGTGACTCAAATGAAAGACCTAGTGATTCTTTAGATAAGGAGCCTTCCAATGAGATAAGCAATGATCATGATGAAAATACAACTTCAAAGCCTTCTACACCCTTACTTTTTCCATCCACTCCTGGTCAAAGTAGAATTCCTTTGGAGCCAGATTATAAATACAGCAGCCTGCTGATGATGCTGAAAGATTTTCATGATACCAAAGCAAAAGAAAGACAGCTTATGACTGGAAAAAATACATCTTCCACATGTACCCCAAAAGGTTGTTCTGAAAGTGGGTCGGATAAAGTATGCAAGCCAATATTAGATGGTGGACAGGGTCTACAATCTGAAAATGTCAGTCCTGCTCCAAAGCATAGTATATTCACTCAGTCTGGTGCACAAACTCCCAGTAGTTCCACAGGTAACTTGGATGAGATGTCAAGTACTGCTACAGGACCTCGCCCAAATAAAAGATTTACAAAGCCCTGCATTTTACAGAAGAGACGAGCTAGGACAATAGAAGATGGGAAAACAAATAAAACTGCTTCTCTGAATAAAGAGACTGTGTCTTCAGAAAGTATTGATCAGCCTTTGGTAGGAGGAATACCTAATGGGACAAAGCTAGGCACTTCTCCCCAGAGTACCTCATCTTCTCAGAATGACACACTAATAAAAAATAACGTAGAAACTTTATTAAGTAATCCTTTTGCACAGTCAAATGTTAAAGATGCACAAAGTCACCAAAACAGCACACCTGAAAAGATTCCTTTTTGCAAGGATACTGAAGTAGATTCAGGAGTTAACAAAGAGTGTTCTGTGTGGGATGAACCCGATGATGCCAATTGTGTTGCACCAAAAAAACGTTGGAAGAAGTTTGGTCATGCAAATGGAGAAAACCACAGTGATGGTCCTCTGAAGGATTGCACTCCTCTGGCCAATGACAAAAGCAAAGTTCCCAGCCTGTCTGTCGCAGCACAGCTGGACCCACCACGACGAGGTACAGATCTGACCTTCTGTTTTGATTTTTTTGTTAAATATTCCTTTGGTATTACTGTTCTGGATGGAATGACTATTCAAAACATATTTTGGTCATGGTTTATTTTAGCCTATGATGCCAATATAACCTGATTTTTTTTTCCCTAATATAAATTAACCTAAACCATAGCCACACCAGTATATTCCAGAAATACTACCCAATAAAATGAAAAGCATGTCACTTTAGACATAATATGCTGCTGGATTTACTTTAACAAAAAAACCCTGTATACTGACAATGTTGCAGGAGGAATGTGCCTGGTGAGTTCTAAAGGGTTTCACATATAAATAAGCAGACAACTTACATTGGTTGACATACACATTTATGAGCAAAAATGTACAACTTTGTGATGGTTGTGTTTGTTAAAACTCAGTTAACCTATAATGTAGAGTTTGTTATCAAATGTTTGCTGAATTAAATTTATAGTACTGCATTTCTGTCTGTGTGAGCTGATGCTCCAATAGGTGTTTGCACTCTGTGCTAAAGTAGTTTTGACCTCCTATAGTGCTCAGTCCAGCTTTCTTGCAGGTTTATGAAGACATAAAGTAAATTTACAACCGCTGACCTCTTTTATAGTATATTATATTCCAAGTAGAACATGGGAACATAGGAATTAGGACATAGATGCTGACCCAGGGCAAATACAGCTATATACATATCTCACTAGACTACATATTTACTTTATGTGGCTGTTTTATTAATGCCTCATAGCACAATATCCATCTTGTCTAAATCTTCTAGAAAATATAAACCTATAGATAAAAGCACTTTCTCATGATTCAGCCCTTTGCATGGTTTGGTGAAAACCTATTTGGTTCCAGAAGTGTTTTTGATATATGTACCTCCTGCGGACACAGCCCGCCCACTTCCCTGAGCTAAGGATTTGTACAGGGGATGTGGTCCGCCCCGCCAGCGGGGTCCCTCTCCTGACCCTGCTCTTGGGGGGGCACCAGCCAGAGCCACAGACCACCAAAATTTTCTTGCGAACCACTGGTTTAAAGTATAATTGGCAAAAAGAAATATTCTGCATAAATTCATAGCCCTTAGTGAATGTTTATTTTTGGTTCTATAATATATAAATATTGACAACATCACAATACTTTGTTTATTGTTGAATGTAACTGATGTAAACCATATGAAACAAGATGCTCTCTAAAGAACTGGGAACTCCAAAAATCTGTTCACCACAGCAATATAAATCTACAGTATAAAATAAATTAAGTCAAAAGTGGCTACTACATTAACTCAATTTTACTTGGTGAGTATTACCTCAATGAACCAGATACTGGTAACCTGAATTGAAGTGATTTTCCATTTTGCCAAAGATTCAATCATCAAAACCGTTTATAGTCCTATTTTTTTCTTTAGATATTCAAGTTATGAAAACAAGTCATGAAAAATGTCCACATCAACACAAATACTTGTAATCGTCATCATCACTCAAACACAAATTCATATTAAGCCACCCAGCATTGTAACACACAATAGTAGGGCTTGTTCATGACAGCAGTATATAATTTAAATAGAGATTCAGACTTCTCATTAGGGATTTCTGACAAGCACTTTTGTAGGGGACATTTACACATTATGCCTAGGTGGGGCCATATTGTATTAGAACAATCTTATCTCCTTGCACCTCTCCATAGTCTCAGCTTGTCCTTGCATGTTTGTAATGGTTCTTTCCAACTGAATATCACCACAAGATTTTGTTCATATACCATTGTTACTCTAAATTGTCTGTCTTTAGTCATTTCACATGTCTGAAAGCAGTGTTCCATAATTACCATGGTAATCTATTACTAGGTGCTAACTGGGGTAAAAAATATCGCAAGCGATCTAGAAAGCGAGTCAAGAATTGTGCAGATGAGCATGGAACATCTGGTGCCCCAAAGAAAAGGAACTGCAAACGGGCTGTATCTTCACAGGTTAGTAAATCTGTCCCTGTATCTTACCTTGGTAATACAGTGCAGGCTTTGGTTGAGAAGAAAAAATGGATCGTTTTATCACCCAGCTTAGCTACTTTAGGTGTGTGTATTTTCCCATTGCCCTAATGCCAACCAGCCAAGCCTGAAACCCTGGCCTATAAATATAAATGTGTGTACCATTACTTACTGAAAAAGCTGATTGGCTGGCTGGTAGGTGTACTGACTGGCTTCAATAGTCAGCGACCTACATCAATTTTGTAGATCTGGAATTTTAGAAGAATTACCCAATCATGAACTGCATACTTCATGTCTTAACAAGTGTTGATGTCTTAAGGACGTATTCTGTAACTGCAGGTATTTAGCTGCCACTAGGTGAGGAACCTACAAGGCAGACAACCTTATTAGCTGTGTATATAAAGATTTTCTTCCTGCTTTGGAATGCATTATTGTACGGGTCATGCTTGAGGCATTGTTCAAGTATTTGCATGTCAAATAAGTTAGTTAACTGTTTATTTTTATTTTTTTTTGTGGCAGCCTGAAACCACCAAAGAGAAGGCCAACCTGGGTCACACTACTAAAACCTGGATTGACCCTACTAATAAAAGCAATAAACCATCACTATTAGTTGGAAATGTAGAAGATGGCACATTTTCAAGAATGTCTACCCAGGTCACCATAAAGACCGAACCTGTTGAGGAATCAGATGGCTGCACTACACCTTCCCCAACAAAGCCAGGTGAAGATTATTCTGGAATTTTTTTTTTATTTTTTTTTATGCCTTTCTAAAACTGGAATTTTGGATTTTGTGTAAAATAGGAAGAGAGGGTGGGGGTTTCATGTGATTTGTAGATCATTTAAATTTAATTCATAGGCAACATGTAATGCAGGAATTGAGACATCTTACGGTTATGAAAAAAAGTATATATTTTGATACCAACAACACTTTTTAAAGTAGGTTTCTAAGTTGGATGGGGCAACGAAAGACTGGAAAATTGGTGTTTAAACTTACCTGATGTCTTTCCTAGACACCATCTTTTTAACCACTTCCCCCTAAAATGAGTGACAAAATGGGCAAAACTTTTTTTTTATTATTATACTTCGGTCGTTCAGATTACACATGTTGATAGAGTAACTCTTCTATACAAAGGTACTGCTCACCGTAGTCTCATAAATGAAAAGCAATGCATTTATGGCGTCCTTGAACTATCTCTAGAAAACACGTTGGTTGGCTGATTTGCCGAACACATGATATGTTTCCAAAGATATTCATGCTTTCCACATTGTCATGATGATTGTGGATTGTTTACAGATTTTTGTTTAAATATCTTCCTTCCAATGGCTACTCTAAGCATCTTGTTGTCTGTGAATCTCTTGCTGGTCACAGTATGGCCATGTTCCAGAAAATCAAGGAGAATGACGCCCTTGTCATCCCAAAAAACAGTGACTATACATTCTGGGCACTTGAATTGGTTCAGATCAGAGCAAACATTCATCCCTCTCTGCTTCCTCTGCTAAGGTATTGCTTAACACACACTTTCCGATACCCCAAGTCTTCCACCATCTTCTCATTGGCATTGTGGTCACAGTCCAGTTGTGCCGCAAGCGTATGGATTGTAACTTGTCTGTCATATCATTGCCAGATCTGAGATAAATTTTGTTCACTGGCTGTACATTCAGGTCTGTGATCACAGTTAATGGTCTCATACTGCATGGTTTATCTTTGGTGCTGGTTTTCCCTTCTTTAAACTCGATCCCTCTACAATCTGTTGCCTTCTGTGGATGCCAGACCGCCTGAACTAAATGACATGCACAAGCTTGGATTCAGTTATTCATCTTCAATGAAGAGAGAGATTATAAAACGCCTGTATAGAATATTCTGCAAATGTGTGCAATTTGATTTGCCTATGTCAGCTGTTACGTTGTGCTTACTTTTGTTTTACTTTTAATACAGCCATCATAGATCATAGTTGTATGTATCTTTGAAAATGCACATTGTGTGTGTGTGTGTGACCCAAAGAAAGTGTTTTAAAAAAGTGCCACAATTTAAGAATTACGGTTTTTCAGTGGTACATGTATCAAAAGTACTTGATCTCATTAAAGGATTCAGAGAACCTTCACTACATTAAAAACAGATGTGAGTTTTCCAGTATAAATTGGGGCATTAGTAGTGCACCATTTATTCCAAATAATATATGCAGTTTTTTTTTTTAGAGATGCTGCAATCCAGATGACAACTCTCCCCAGGAAAGCCCCTTTTAATTCCTGAAGACAGTACCAGACCAAATTGTACATGCATGGGAGCACAGTAGTTAATAGATCTGGACTGTCAGCCATTTAAAACTTTGGTAATATTATGACTCAAAAATTACAACAATGGACACCGAACAGCTCTATTATTTTATAGCTTTATAGTAGCTGTAATATTTTACATTGATGTACAGCAGTTGATCACCTATGTTCCTTAATATTTAGCTGGCATCAAATTTAAAAGGAGCATGTTTTCAGAAACCATAAACTTCTTAAGAGTCATCTTTTGATGTTGCCTTTGTACGATTTTTCTAATAACGCATTGGGTTTATGAGTTGCAAATCATCACCTTTTGGTTTTGTTTACAATTTTACACAGCATCCCTATCTTTATGGGGGTGGTAATGGGGTTGTTTTTAAAATGGAGCACAGGATAAAGCAATGTTGCACACTTTTCTTGCATAGTAGACATAATTACTTCTGATCTGATGTCATTATTAAGCAGTATAATGCTGATAGTTGTAATGCTTCTTTTCTTTTAATACCGATGTAACCATTTTTTATTTGCAAATTAAAGCACACTGTGGAAATAGACGCAAAAGTAAACTTATTCCCAGAATGTGTGATTTTGATGACCTGGATGCACAATTTGGCATTAAAGAGGAAGAGGAGGAAGAAGTTATTTTTCCCAAAGCTAAGGTAATTTTGTTCAACTGCATGAAAAGCTTGGGCTAAAGATGTGATTCTGCCAAAACTATTTGCAATGTTTTCTGTGTGTATGTGCTTTGGATTCAGTAACAATGTTTCCTGTTGGATGCCTATGATTATTGATGGGTAAATATTATCTGATAGTGCTCTGTGACCCTAAATGTTTCCCTCAAACTTACATACTTTTTTTTTATTCCCCTTTAATGAAAAAAGAAAATTTTTTTGGGCCCACAAACTTTAAAAATTTTTTTTACGCTTTCAGTCCATAGAGCATTTGAGGTTTGACTTATTTCTGCCTCAAAGTGCTATCGTTTATTTCTGTTTTTTTGACTATATAAACATATGCATATATGCTTTGCAAAGTTTTCGACACAGGAGGAAAGGAGACCTTATTTTTCTATGATATAATTGAGTTACACATTCAGGACTTGCGACTAGAAAGTTAAAGGACTATAAGCAGACTGATTAGTTTGTCGCTCTGGTGTTTCCTGCTACCATTTTGTCTTTTGTGAGTTCATAGGTATTTTAGTACAATAAATGTGTGTTTTTTACAAAGCTTTTTATCTTTCTGGATTTTTTGTCTTTCAAAGATTTTTGTCTATCTGGAGGACAACTTAACCTATGCTGTGCCATGATGTACCTGCACTAAATAGTAGCTATTTAAACTAAAGGTTCACTAAGGAATTGTAAAATAATTTGTATTGTCACTGACTTATGCCGTCACACGGGGCACCGCCTCTTATGTAGGCTAAATATGGGATAATGCAAATGCTTGTTCATTTTGATTTATTCTTTTTCAGTTCCCATTCTATTTGTAGACCCTTCATACTTCTATATAAATTTTAAATAAATTCTTAACTTCTAAATAAATTTAACAAAAAATCACTTTCATTCTTGTTTGGACCCATGTACTGTTGTCACTAAATTTTTGTTGATGCTAACATCTTTGCGCCTCTTGTTTCAGCCTGCCATTTCTTTACCTCTGAAGAGACCGTCTCTGAAACGTATTCGATACCGAAAAGGTAAATGCATGATGAAACTAATCAAAACTCCGTAAATGTCACACCAGGATTATGCACAGATTATGTATAGATATTTTGATGAATATTTATGCAGAGTTGTTTTATCTTGTGCTCCTTATTGTGGATGTGTTTATTGCATCATGAACTTCATACTAGGTTACCTGCGACTTGCAGATTAGTTGTAGTAACAAGAAAGTTAAAAATATAAAGCTACAGGAATGCGTTTTTGTTTTTTTCTTCGATTTGAGACTTAATTGAGAAGCTGCTCATTGGTCTGTGTTCAGTTTTTATTAAAATGTTTTTTTTTTTTTCCAGGAACCAGTAGGCTTTCTGAAAATCGAAAGAGACGGAAACGGTTAAGACTTCGCAAAATCAAGAAGGAAAAAAGTCTGTCCTCCCAGGAAGCTTCGAATTCTGAGGTAAAAGATGGTTTTATCTTACATGTTTATGTAATGGGTCAAATTTTTTTTCTGCATGTTTCGTATAAAATATTTCTAATCATTCTTTACTCTTTGATCATGTGAAGTTTGTTTACAAACCTGTGAGCTTCAGCTGTCACTTTGCCTCACAGAGGGAGTCGCAGCTTCATTACTTCAAGTACTTAACTTTCATAGGAGGAAAGCTGCCAATCCCTCAGCAATCTCAGGCCAGTCGTTCCCATGTGGTCCTGTCTTCCTTCTTATTTCCAGCACAGACTGTAAAGCAAGCACTGCAACCTTATTCGGGGTTCTTTTGTGTTACCTGATCTCACACTGCGCAAGCGTAAGGGTGATGCTCCTTACTGAAAATGTAAAAACAAAGTGCAGATCTCACTGCACATGTGTGAGATTGGCACTTTTTTACATTCCAGAAAAGCCCCTTCGGTGCATGCCCAAAGCCTTCTAGGATATGCGAGTGGTACTCCCATAAGTATTTGTTAGGGCAAAATCTCCCTGGAGTATTAAAGGATCACTTATTACCAACCACACTCCATAGTGATTCCTCCTAGACAGAATCCTTTGAAAAAAGCACACTACCACAATAAAATATGCTAATTCGATTTTTTTTTTTTTGTGTGTGTGTGTGTACCGAGGATTTGTTTACTAAATAACTAATAACGGCTTTTTTTTTTAGTTGATGCTGTGGCCTAAATTGTAAGTTGTTTCTTTACAGGGTGAAAGTAATGATATGGGTGCAATCAGTCCAAGCGATGCTGCTGAGGAAGGACTGGACCAAGAGCATGGAGTATCTTCTAAGAAGAGCTTTGGTGGAGGGGGAGCAGCCATGAAAGAGAATGTGTGCCAGGTAAGTGTTCAGACCCAGAATAAACCCCAACAAATTATTCCTTGCTTAGTACATTACATTGTGCACACATTTAGAGAAGGTATGCTGCATTTTCAGCATGAGGTTTAAATTGTTTCATTATTTATACAGATTCAAGGTCCTCTATGTAATGCGTGTGAGTGAAAGAATTGTAATTGGCAACCTTGCTTGAAGGGATGCCTGGGTAAATGTGTGGACGCTATTGGCAATCTTATTGCTATTCAGAAAAACTCATTTCTGAAGGTTCTGGCCATGTATCCAGTATGCATACTCCATTTTTGTGTTATCTGGATTAGTTACCCGCAAATATGCAGGACTGACACAGCAAAAAGTGCAAGGTGCTGATCCCAGCCAAAACTAGGCTGGGAAGAAAACTAAAAATAACACTTCTCCAATTTAGTGATATGCACCAGGGACCTTTTTATCATGCAGTGTAGTTGGTTAGTAGGTTAAAGGCTTTGCCAAAGTCAATTAGTAAGAGTCCACCAGTGAGTGTAAAGCCCCAGAAGAATTTATTTTCAAATTGGACATGCAGAAAAAAAAATGTAGTTATGAGTATTGTTCTACTATAGTTATTCCAACAGGTGACTTGAGAATAAAGTGGAAAAAAAAGATGAAACCCATCAAGTCATTCATTTTGGTGTATGTATGGTTAAAAACAAGTCTACATATATATATTTTAGGTGTCAGAACAGGAATTGAAGGAAATTATTAGTGGGGGACACAGAATACTTCATAAAGTTCTTCTTTACGAGACAGTTTTGGTATTTATTCAGTGAAGACCTAGCGTTATGTCTAATTTGGTATTAAGTGTATCACTTGTTCTTTACTATATGAAAGGCAAGGTATTTTTCCCTGCAAAACAATGTTGCATGCTAGATGTTGAATCATGATCCATTGCAGTCTGTACAGATTTTAAACTCTGGAGTAATTTTAATATCTTCATCCACAGGTCTGCGAGAAGCCAGGTGAACTGCTGCTGTGTGAGGGCCAGTGTTGTGGAGCATTTCACTTGGAGTGCCTTGGACTGAGTGACATGCCTCGTGGAAAGTTCATCTGTAGTGAGTGTTCTGCAGGTACGTGTGTGATTGTTCTCTAAACTGGTCAACAAACATTTTCTTGCCAAACAGATTAAAGTCATTTTAAGTTATGTTTGATGCACATATTCCAAATATGGTATTGGTTTTGCTAGATTGGCTCTAGTTTTTGAAATGATGACCTCAATAACCTTATAGAAAACTAATGGAACATGAAAATTAGGCAAAAATTAACTAGATATGCCTACGTATACAAAATGACATTTCTAAAATACTTAATGTCAATATATTCTATATTCAGTATATTTACAGAACTAATCACAAATAAGTCATTGAAAAACTCTGTTTGTATGATTTCCTTTTATGCTGATGATCAGGAAAATCATGTTGAAGGCTCCAGCAGTAGTTTGCCATCATGTGTCTATCCCACCTGCCCTGATACCTTTCTTCCATCACCTATATATCTTGATGGAACCTCTCCCCTTGTTCCTCACTCAAATTGCCAAGGTTTTCTGGAAACTTTTGGCTATGGAGATAGTGTACCTTTTATGCTCATAGTAGCACCCAAACTTTTAAAGTTTAAGAGCAAGTTTTGTACCAGTTCTTCATAATTTTGTGCTTAATGGGTTACTCAAGAAGTTCTTGACAACCATGACAACATAGCTGTGCCAGGCAGAAGCTTCAGTATCAGTCATGTAACTTGTGAAATTTGAATAATTTATCAGTTTCCAAATCTGGGGTCCATCAAAGATTCCTGCTTTTAATATTTCGGTACTCAATCCAGGGAAGAATCAACAATGGTATTTGAATCAATCAATCACCGTCCTTGTTCAGAGCTCTAACAAATTGAATCACAACTTTTTATCTTTGTCAACCATTGGCTCGTGTTCGCTGCACCTTTTTTCATGTTTTCTCTTGGAGGCCATGTCACTTTTTTCCAGTGATCCTGCTTTGCTCTACTATCCCACAAGCAGATGAAACATGGGTACTGTGTGTATCCTCTTTGCTGTCCAAGTAGGAAGTTCACCATTTTTAAATCAACACATATGGACCATTGGTGTTCATGATAGCAAAACTTTTGTAAGACCAATTTGATATTTGCATATTTCTTAATTATTCTTTAGGTTTTGTTGAGTTTCCAATTGGAATTGATGCATAGCAGTTGCCATTTTACAGTAAAACAGATTTCAAACTTTGAATGGAACTCTATGAAAAGCCGCCAGTCTTCTGCTCGGTATTCTGGTACTCCCATATGGGCTAGTAGTCCAGGCATGTTACAACAGTACACCAAGTCTCCATCTTCACTGAAATATGATAGGAGTGTCATCTGTCTTGTCCTATAAACCGGTATTTTTACTTCCGGTCTTGGACAGTTCTTTTTCATTATCCTGGATGCTAAAAGTTTAGATACTTGTTTTGACAGACTTAGGTCACATATTGAATCATTGAGCTCTTCTTGGGAGAACTGCTGGTTTGATGAAACACTTCCTTCATATTTACTTCCACTGCTAACTCCTGGATTACACTCCAAACCCTGTATATCCTCCATGTCAGATACAGGAATATCAGGGAGTGTACTGAACACTGGTATGGGAACATCAGCACCATGCGGCACAGGTCGTCTTGCTGATCCAAATCGGGCTTCTCCCACTGTTTTTTCTTGTAACTATTGAAACCTTTTACACTCTTTTACACAGCACAAAAATCACAATCATGATGATGTTTGGGCTCTCGCCATACCATTGGTACACCAAATTTCAAACTCTTCAGTTTTCCAATGACGTAGACACTTTACACAAGTTTTGCATACCATATGGGAAGCCCAATACTTATCTTGGTCCCCCAGTTTAATACCAAAATATGCAAAATATGCTTGTTTCACAAATTCTGTAATGTTTCTTCCCTGTTTTTGCTGAGAATATTCACCACAAATGTAGCAAAATACATTAGGGTCATTTAAACAACTTCTTGAAGAACTCGTATTTCTGTAAAAATAGAAAATGTATGAAAAAAAAAAGGCAAATAAAAAAACATGCTACATTTAATATATAAAATGTAAAACATTGGTGTAAATAAAGATGGATAATAATATGCTGTGTTAACATTTTGTTGTTGGTAAAAATCATCTATTCTAATTCCTGTATCACAAGAATTGGAGCCAATTCAATGAAACTAATGTCATTTCTGGATTTAGCAGACCTGAAATACACTAAATATATTAAAAAATCCTTGGCAAGTGAAAATAAAAATTTTTAACCAAGTCAAAAAATGACAAATCTGCTTACTCAAATTGGTGTTTCCAATGAGTAATTTACCTCCCTAAATGTATTTATTTTCCAGGTGTCCATTCATGCTTTGTGTGTAAGACCTCTGACTCAGGGGTGAAACGCTGCTCTTTAGCTCTGTGTGGGAAGTATTATCATGAGAAATGTGCTTTCAATTATCCACCTGCTCTGCAGCTGAATAAAGGATTCCGCTGTTCCCTGCATGTCTGCATCACCTGCCACGCCAACAACCCCAGTAACCCATCAGCTTCTAAAGGTGAGTCAGAGTAGAATATGTTGCTAAGGGATCTAGTAAGCCTGAACTAGCTCAAAACTGGAATATACATGGTTCATTGGCTTCTTAATCTGGCCAAATTTGACTCTTTCAAAAGAGTTGACACGCGCTGGCTGGCATGTCTTTCAAAAGCGCTGGCAGTAGCTCCTCTATGAATAAAACCAGTTTGAAAAATTTGCTGATACATAATTTGTGCTTCTATGCAGATCACAAGTTTGCATGTAATATTCATACTAGAAAGCCAATCTCTCCTTAGCTGTCTTCCCCCTTCCCCAAATCAAGGTGACTAGTTTCACAGGATAGCAAGTGGCATGCACTGACTGCTATAAAAATCAGACAGTAGTTCCAGCCTTGTCTTTTTTTTTTTTTTTTTTTTTACTGATAAAAAAGCTAATATTTGCATATATCCAAATGGACTGTAAAGCCACCTTTCCATCAAATCACCTCCTCCCTGGGCAGGATGCATATAATAAAATTTAGAAGCATCCCTGCATACAGTGTATAATCAGACCTAGAAGACATGTTTATTGATTTGGAGATGCTGAAGAAATTTATCATACCCCTCCTTTTTCTATAGAGAAGTTCAGGGCTACCTGTTGATACCAGCACTGCCCTTCTGTCTCAGATCCAACACTACCAGAATTTATGGCAGTTGATGTTTTTAATAAATGAGATGTATCAATGGAATTCTGTCAGTCTCCAAACTCCTTTGGAAGCAGATTCTGCTAAACATGTCCAAATTGAGACTGAATATATTGTTTGTATATTTGCAAAATATATTATTTGTCTTTTTTTTTATGTTTTAAATTCATTTTTTTTCAACTTTGAAGGATGTGATGGTAAAAGTTTGGCAATTTGTAAATAAAAAAATATTTTTAAGAAATTGGATGTGGCACCAATGTGTCACATGTGTCCCTGGTAGATGAATAAAGATACCTAGGCATACACCTAAATGAGTAGGCAAATGTATCACAACAATGAACTTTTTCTATTAACTCTCCTCTGGCCTGTTATATATGCCATGAAAGCGTTTTGTTGTTGATTAAAGCTTGTTGATCCTATGAAATCCAGTTGTGCCCTGTATACTCTTTGTTTCAGGAAACACTGCAGTCATAAAGTGTGCTAGGACCTCAACACCCCCAATGTTATGTAGCTGATAGGATTTACAGAAATTGACCTCTTTTCACACATCATGTCCTAGGGTGGCAATTGTCACTTTATGCCAGGAAGTTTATTACGTTCTGGATTCCCAGGTGGAAAAGTTAAGGATAACACCAAATTTATTGACACTTTAGTGCTTTACAGTGTTTTTTTTTTTTTTTTTTTTTTTTTTTTTTTTACAGTTTTGTAAATTAATGACTGGTTCTGTTTGTTTCCTTTCTGTCAATGTTGTATTCCAGTGCAATAAACACATAATTGAAGTTTGTTTTAATGTGTGTACATTTATTTTTTTAACAGGTCGACTAATGAGATGTGTCCGCTGCCCGGTTGCCTATCATGCCAACGATTTCTGTGTGGCTGCAGGAACTGTCACCCTTGCTTCCAATAGCATTATTTGCCCTAACCACTTTACTCCACGTAGAGGATGCAAGAACCATGAACATATCAATGTTAGCTGGTGTTTTGTGTGCTCTGAGGGTAGGGACATAATTATAACTTCTGCAGCAATTATTCCTCTCATAATTGTAAAAATGAAATATGCATTCTCAATATTCTTTACTGTTTATGTTTCATTACAAGTTTTCATTACTGGCTTTTTGGTATTATCAAAAAAAAATTTGTTTCCATCACTCATTGAAAGACCCCTGTTTAGTTACCTGTAGGCAGATATGGCTGCCAACAAGATGGGATGCTATGGAGTATGTAATCATTGCATACAACCAGCGTGGTTCTCATCGGTTCTGCCAACTTCAGAATGATTTAACTGTGTGTTTCTTTACAAGCCAATTGTTGATTCACTAGTGTGTTCCAGTACATTTTTCCAGTAGTCTATTACTTTGTTTTTGTTTTGTTTTTTATTTATGCAGGTTTTGACCCACCTAACTTTGTTTGTGTTTTGGTCGCTGGTTTTGGAACTTGTTACCAAGACCAAGGAAGATTTTGTAGGATTACCTTCTACTGTCAATTCACTTGTGGTAGTTAGGAAAAGAAATAGTTTTCTTTGGTAACCAGTCTATTATAAAACAATCAATTCTTAGCTCAGCATTGTGCTGGACTTCAGATTTTTTTAATCCTTAGTGACTATTCTGTGTGAAAGATGGGAATGTTTAAGTTGTATTCCCTAATATAGAATGTTTTTCTTTTGCGTGTCTTTACATTAGGTGGAAGTCTCCTTTGTTGTGAATCTTGTCCAGCAGCTTTTCACCGTGAGTGTCTTAACATTGAAATGCCAGAGGGTAGCTGGTTCTGCAATGACTGCAAAGCTGGAAAAAAACCACATTATAAGGAGGTAGTGTGGGTGAAGGTTGGAAGATACAGGTACAAAAATTGACTGCGTGAAAACTCCATACAACATTCCATTTAGTTTGCAGGGTTTGGTGATTGACTATTTTCTGTTCCTTCTCAGGTGGTGGCCAGCTGAGGTTTGTCATCCAAAGAGCATTCCTACAAACATCCAGAAGATGAAGCATGATATTGGAGAGTTTCCAGTTTTGTTTTTCGGGTCAAAGGACTATTTGTGGACCCACCAGGCCAGAGTGTTTCCATATATGGAAGGAGATGCCCTTAACAAAGATAAAATGAGCAAAGGAGTGGATGCAGTTTATAAAAAGGGTATCGCAGACTATTTCTCTTGTTTTGTAGTGACATGTGATAAAACTTCTTTCATTCTAATTAATTTTGATTTTATGTAGGGCTAATGGAAGCTGCAGAGAGGTTTGAAGAACTAAAAGCACAGAAAGAAATGAGACTGCTACAGGAGGAAAAGAAAAATGACAAAAAGCCTCCACCCTATAAGCACATTAAAGTGAGTCTTCTCCCTTCAATATATTTTGAGTATCTTGAAGTATTTTTCTTTGTCGCATTCCATAAAGAATGGGGCATATTTACAGAAAGGTGAAGAATACCT